>NC_090743.1:30707576-30750076 GCF_036898095.1 Palaemon carinicauda
CTCTCTCTCTCTCTCTCTCTCTCTCTCTCAGTAGTTTTACTTGCCTCTCTCTCTCTCTCTCTCTCTCTCTCTCAGTAGTTTTACTTGCCTCTCTCTCTCTCTCTCTCTCTCTCTCTCTCTCTCAGTAGTTTTACTTGCCTCTCTCTCTCTCTCTCTCTCTCTCTCTCACTCTCTCTCTCTGTAGTTATTTGCCTTTTACCCGAGGTTCCTCTCTCTCTCTCTCTCTCTCTCTCTCTCTCTCTCACAAGATCCAACGAAGCGAATACATTGCCTAAGATAATATACAGCTCTTGATTACCTCGAATATACTTAAGTTACAACAGCTAAGGTCGTCTACATTGCCCATTCATTCGATAATGTTTTTAATTTCCAATCGATGAGAAAAAAAGTATTTTTTTCTCAAAGTCATCAAGACTTGCGAAACTCTTGATACTTATTATGAGAACAAACATAATTACATCGAGAGAGAGAGAGAGAGAGAGAGAGAGAGAGAGAGAGAGAGAGAGAGAGAGAGTTACAAGTTACAAGGATTTTGGATGTCTCAAAGACTTTTTAGTATATCCGCGGAGACTCGGCAATTTGCTCTTGTGTAGAGCGATTCACTTCAAGCTTTAGAGAGTTCTTATGATTTTGTCTAACTTATTCTTGTACTCGTTTGCCGTGTTGCTGGTTACTACATCTGCTGGAAGTCTATTCCGTGTATTTGCTATTTTGTATTAAAGAAATAGACACATTGAGAGATGCTGTATCTTTTCAATTCCGGTTTGAGAGAGAGAGAGAGAGAGAGAGAGAGAGAGAGGGGGGGGGTGTCCTTAAACTTATCCTTTCAGAGGGACGCATCGTTCAATATTTTCTCTAGAAACTGGCCTTTTTGCTTGTCTTTCTGACTGGAGATAGGACACGAGGGCGTATCTGATGTTAGATTAGAACAGAACTAGTCTTCCAACCTATAAAGAAAGAGAGGGGGGATGGGGATAACGGTGATAAATAAGAGAGAGAGAGAGAGAGAGAGAGAGAGAGAGAGAGAGAGAGAAAGTGAACACGGATAAGGAAGATAAGACAAATTTATGGTCATCAAAGAAATTTTTTTTTTATCTTATTTTCTTCCCTTTCCTTCTTCTGTTGTTTTTGCCAAAAGTTATTTTATTTACCCTCTAGCTGTTGCACCAGTTTGAATCATCATCAACATCATCATCATCAACTCCTCCTACGCCTATTGACGCAAGGGAACTTGGTTAGATATCGCCAGTCGTCTCTATCTTGAGCTTTTAAATCAATACTTCTTCATTCATCATCTCCTACTTCACGCTTCATAGTCCTCATCCATGTAGGCCTAGGGCTTCCAACTCTTCTAGTGCCTTCTGGAGCCCAGTTGAAAGTTTGGAGAATAAATCTCTCGGGGGGAGCGAAGAGCATGCCCAAACCATCTCCATCTACCCCTCATCATGATCTCATCCACATATGGCACTCGAGTAATCTCTTTTATAGTTTCATTTATAATCCTCTCCTGCCATTTAACCCCTAATATTCTTCTGAAGGCTTTGTTCTCAAATCTACAAAATCTGTTGGACATTGTTTCATTGTTATACCACGACTTCTGTCCATACAGTAACGCAAGTTTGAATAAACAAAGAAATTTAATAAAGATTATTAAATTTCTTGTAAATAATTCATCGTTTTTCTTTTTTTTTTCAATAGAAAAGATGCTTATATCTTCTTTCGCAAATTAAACTCACGTTTGACATGTCCATGGATAGCTCCCGGGCTACCTCCTCCTTGACTTTCCAGCTGTAAATGGCTCCCAGAGGTAAGAAAAGTGTCCTAATAAGACTTACAGAGAAATAAAAGGCTATCAGAGGAGTTCAAATTATTTTTCCTAAATATACAGTTTAGATTGTAACAAACATGAATGATTTTAAAGAGAATTTGAGTATGTTCATTATGATTGGCAATATAATTCATCTTCATTTCTCTTTAGGACAAAAGGCGAATTTCGGATCTTAAGACTCTTTCAGTTAAACCATAATATTAAGAAGACAATAGCTGTAGACTTCTATAATCCTCTGCATTCGTAGAGAAAAATTCCTCTTAAAATGATTATTATTAAAATCATTAAAATTTTTATCATTATCAGAATGATTAACATTGTGATTTTTAGCCAAATTATTATTATCATTATTATTATTATTATTATTATTATTATTATTATTAGAATAATTAAAATTATTATTGATATTATTAAAAATATTATTATAATTATTATTATTATTATTAGAATAATTAAAATTATTGTTATTGAAATTATTAAAAATATTATTATTATTATTATTATTATTATTATTATCATCAATAATAATAATAATAATAATAATAATAATAATAATAATATATATATATATATAATGTATAAAAGTTATCAAATTCCGATTGGAAATTCATAAATGGTGGTCGCCCCCCTTAAGAACCACATGCAAACGCTCGCGCGCGCACTCACACACACACACACACACGTCCTTATTTCATTCTCAATTCACAGTCTCTCAATAACCCAGTCATGCGACCTCTGGAGAGTATCCATTCCCCATCGTGATCAAGTTTGTCGGTTCACCAACTTCAAATGGGAGGACAGATAATGCGGGACCTCGTTGCGAAAGGTCAAAGGTCAATTGAAGCCATGAGGGGGGAAAAAGGTTTTTCGGAATACTGATCTGTAAATTGGAGGTAGAAATCGTAAGGAAAGGAAGGGAAAGTTGGATTAGAAAGGGAAGTGAAAAATGTGAGGGACGTAAAGGAAGAGAATTTTGTGATAAGGAGAGAGAGAGAGAGAGAGAGAGAGAGAGAGAGAGAGAGAGAGAGAGACTAAAAGAAATGTGGACTGAAAATTATATATATGGAAAGGAAAAGCAAAATCCATTATTATTATTATTATTATTATTATTATTATTATTATTATTATTATCATTATTATTATTATTATTATCCATCATCATCATCATCATCATTATTATCATCATTATTGTTATAACTATTTCTATTATTATTATTATTATTATTATTATTCTTATTATTATTATTATCATTATCATTGTTATCATTATTATAATTATTATTATTATTATTATTATTATTTTTATTTTTATCATCATCATCATCATCATCATCATTATTATTATTATTATTATTATCATCATCATCATTATTATCATAATTATCATAATTATCATTATCATTATTATTAGCATTTTTATTTTTATTATTATTATCATCATCATGATTATTATTATTATTATTATTATTATTATTAAACTTTCCGTAGAAAATATTAGGATAAAAAACCGCCATCCGAAAATGTAATTGAAGCGGAACCTCATTACAAATTAATCCTTCTCAAAAGGGCTGTTGCAAGGTCTCGCTCTGGGATAACCCAGCTAATGACATTTTCGCTTTCATTCATATTTGGACAGACTTGAATGGAGGGGACCCACTGCTTGGTGCAAATCAAGCACAAAAAAAAAAAAAAAAAAAAAAAAAAGAAATTGTAAGAAGACCCTTGGAAGTTTTTTAATTTTTTTTCCAGGAATTCCAGATCTTTTGAGTTTTTTCAATCTAGGAAGTAAGAAGTCACCTTATTATTATTATTATTATTATTATTATTATTATTATTATTATCATTACTTGCTAAGCTACAACCCTAGTTGGAAAAGCAGGATGCTATAATCCCAGGGGCCCCAATAGGGAAAATAGCCCAATATGGAAAGGAAACAAGGAAAAAATTAAAATATTATAAAAACAGTAAAATCATTAAGATAAATATTCACTATATAAACTGTAAAAACTTAAACAAAACAAGCGATAAAAGAAATAAGATAGAATAGTATGCCCGACATGTTGGATGTTTTTTTTTTTCTTTTTCTTTCCAGGAATTCAAGAACCAGTGAGTAGAGTAGCGAGTTGATTTGGTCTTTTGAGGTTACACCTTGTAGGCTGCGATGTTATTATTATTATTATTATTATTATTATTATTATTATTATTATTATTATTATTATTATTATTAACCAAGCTACGACCCTAATTGGAAAGGTAGGATGCTACAATCTAAATGGATCTAACAAGGAGAGCAACCCGTAGAGGAAAGGAGGTGGATAAAACTTGAGGGTACACTCAGGCATACTATTCCATGTTTCCTTATTTCCTTTCCTCACTGGGCTATTTTCCCTGTTGGAGACCTTGGGCTGACAGTAACCTGCTTTTCTAACTAGGGTTGTAGCTTAGCTGCTAATAATAATAATAATAATAATAATAATAATAATAATAATAATAGGAATAGGGAAAGCGACTCAGTGCGGAAAGGAAAGGGAGAAATTACGAAAGAAATATAAAAGAAATTATAAAATGTATCAAGTTTAGTATCAACGTTAAATAGGTAAGTCATATATGATTTACAAAACTATTATTATTATTATTATTATTATTATTATTATTATTATTAGTCAAGCTACAACCCTAGTTGAAAAAGCAAGATGCTATAAGTCTAAGGGCTCCAATAGGAAAAAAATAGCCCAGTGAGGAAGGGAAATAAGGAAATAAATAAATGATGAGAACAAATTAACAATATATCATTCTAAAAACAGTAACATCAAAACAGAAGTGTCATATAAACTATAAAAAGACTTATGTCAGCCTGTTCAACATAAAAACTTTTGCTGCAACTTTAAACTTTTGAAGTTCCACTGAATCAACTACCCGGTTAGGAAGATCATTCCACAACTTGATCACAGCTGGAATAAAACTTCTAGAATACTGTGTAGTATTAAGCCTCATGATGGAGAAGGCTTGGCTAGTAGAATTAACTGCCTGCCTAGTATTACGAACAGGATGGAATTGTACAGGAAGATCAGAATGTAAAGGATGGTCAGAGTTAACAGAAAATTATTTGCAACAAATTTGACCTGAAGTTGCACCGACTCAATTTCCAAATTTGGAAGATCATTGCACAATTTGGTCACAGTTGGAATGAAACGTAAAGAATGCTGCGATCATTGATCCTAAGAAATCCTGTAAAACAAAACAAGTTAAGCGGTGGGCTATCTCTTATCTCCTGGAAATATTTACACGATTTATCATCCATGTTTTTTTATTAATGATCCAATATTATAGTTCTGACTAAGGGCGTCACATTTTGTCGGTCTAAGCGTAGCGATGCTCATATAAGCACCATTCCTTACCTCTACAGTATATTATATCGTAGCCAGGTTTTAGGTCTGAGTTCCCTTGCTTGACAGTCCCCTAAAACACACTTCTGCTTATATATCTATTCATTAATTTCCTCTATCTTACTTCTTGCACAAAAATCGACTTATTGAGATGGTCTTTTAAAATTTTTGGCGATCAATCATTTCTGAAGAAGGGTTTTAATCCTTTCTTTCTACCTCGCTTCGAGTATTGTTCTCCTGTCTGGTCTTCAGCTGCTGATTCTCATCTTAATTTGTTGGACAGAAACTTACGGTCTATTAAATTTCTTAGTCCTGATCTAGATATTAATCTCTGGCACCGTCGTTCAATTAGTTCGTTATTATCATGTTGCATACGATTTTTCATAATTCTGATCATCCTTTATTTCAGATATTCCCGTACAGTTCCAGTTCCATCCTGTTCGTAATACTAGGTATGCAGTTAATTATAATATTCAGGCCTTCTCCATCATGAGGCTCAATACTACACAGTATTCTATAAATTTTATTCCAGTAGTGGAATGATCTTAATCGGGTAGTTGAATAGGTAGAACTTCAAAAGTTCAAACTTGCAGCAAATGTTTTTATGTTGAACAGTCTGACATAAGTCTTTTTATAGTTTATATATGAAATATCTGTTTTGATGTTGTTACTGTTTTTTAAATACTTTATTAATTGTTAATTATTTCTCATATCGTTTATTTCCTTATTTCCTTTCCTCACTGGGCCATTTTTTCCCTGTTTGGGCCCTTAGGCTTATAGCATCTTGCTTTTTCAACTAGGATTGTAGCTTAGCTGATAATAATAATAATAATGATAGTATGCCAGTAATCATATATTCCCGTTGCTTTAGAACATTTGATTATAAGTAATAATGCTCTTCATTTATGCTTATTCTCATCATCAAAATTTTTTTATTTTACTTTCTTATTTGAAATTGATTTTGTACGATACGGTGCGAGTTTCTATTATTTGGAAATAAAACTAGATTTAAAACGTTGTAGTCATGGAGAGAAAACTCATGTTTACGATCACGCTTTTACAAATCTTTCCTGACAACAGTTATTGTTGAGGAGTTTAGCTGTCATAATAATGTAACATGCAATGGTAAGAAGAAACACTTGATACTTTGTTTTCAACCCAAAAGAACCACTGACTGGTGGGATAAATTAAAACGAGGTAAAAAGAATTTCTATTATCAACCGACATTTCAAAAGGATTTTTTCAGTGATACATGCATAGGCCTACATACGCAATATTAACTATACAAGTCCTGGAAGAAATAAAAATGACCACACATTGGAAATATGGTTTACCCATTCATATTTCCCTTATGGCTACTCCCAAAACTTCGCTTTTTAGCGACGTGTCCCAATGACATAATGGCAAAACTTTAGTTTTTCTTTTACTAATTTCAGTGTCTGAACGACAAAATTTCACTCTCCGATAACCCTCTCAGACCAACCGCTGGCCATTTTAACATGGTTGTCATGAGAAAACTTCAAGTTATGACTTTGACGAAACAGTTAGGCCTAGTATTTTAAGCTAGAACATAGTCAGCTGAACACGTTTTCTGAAACCTGATGGCATTTTGCTGCCCAACTTTACATCCGTTATCCAGTTATGATGGTGAGTTCGATGACGGTAAGCTTTGTTGATGTCACCTTAAACTGACACTTGGGACTTTCAGTAACTCAGTTTACCTTAGCCCAGCTCAAATATACTGTAGAATGAAAAAATTTTGGCCTCTTAGTGTGGATTAGGCCTTTATGAATTTTAGATGCATGATTTTTATATGTATCTTCCCTTTTTAAAAACAAGTTAGATTTGTTGAGCAACAACGTTATAACGTTTATTTTTTAAAATATATGTTAAGCTTACATTGTTATCACCATATGTAACATATTTTGTTCATTTAAGTTTTCTTTTTTTATGGAAGAAACATCGTTATGAGAACTTGACATTCTTAGACTAACTACAAACACTGAGGTAACATAGGTCTAAAGAAGTTCATAGTTATGAACGACAACTCATACAAAACTACACAGACATAAGTCCTATTACGAGACAATCTAATTCTCCTAAAGAGTACATCTCCACTAAGTTATTCTACCTATTTATTATGAAACTTCCTAACCCTCTCTCAGGAGGCGATAAGCTTGACAGTGTCAGAAAAGTTAGTTTCGTTTTAGTGGAAGTTTTGTATTCAATACTCTTTGTATTTTGCTTTTTTTTTTTATAAGCCATTTCGGTTATGATTAAGTTTCTTCTATTTGACGTGTTTGTCGGTTATTGAGGTGACTAAAGGTTTAGCTAGACCAAAGCTTTCCTGTATATTTCGCTATATTTATCTATATGCTATTGACAAGGAGAGAATTAGTTGTAATTTATAACCTTTAATATTTTATTCGTACTTTAGATATGACTGGGGTGTCTGGCTTATTATTATTATTATTATTATTATTATTATTATTATTATTATTATTAGCTAAGCTACAACCCAAGTTGGAAAAACAAGATGCTATATGCCTAAGGAAAAAATGGCCCAGTGAGGAAAGGAAATAAGAAAATCAACAAACGATATAAGAAGTAATGAACAATTAAAATAAAATATTTCAAAAACATTAACAACATTAAAACAGACATTTCATATATATATATATATATATATATATATATATATATATATGTATATATATATATATATATATATATATATATATATATATATATATATATATATATATATATATATATATATATATATATAAACTATAAAAAGACATGTCAGCCTGTTCAACATAAAACAACATTTGCTGCAAGTTTGAACTGTTGAAGTTCTACCAATTCAACTACTCGATTACGATGATTTCACAACTTGGTCACAGCTGGAATAAAACTTCTAGAGTACGGTGTAGTATTGAGCCTCATGAAGGTATATGGTAATTCTAATCAGCAGAAAAAATTTCTGTATATACATACCAAACCTAGATAAAAGAAAATGGGCGAACAAAGGTGTCAGGCCAAGTTTTGTAGAAACGAAGAAATGACGAAAAGCCTTATCTGTCAGGTTCAGGAAGCAATTGGTTATATTGATGTCCGAGGGCTAATAGACAGTGCATGAATCATATAATGGCTTAATAATAGTTATGAGTGGCATAAATAGGCCTACCGAATCCTACCCCACCCACACACACTTACACACACACACACACACACACACACACATATATATATATATATATATATATATATATATATATATATATATATATATATATATGAATGACCAACACCAGAGCCCATTTTTCACATATGCTAGGACCAGGGAGGATCAGACAGTGGTTTCTAATGACTCGGCAGATAGACCTACAAGCTTCCCCAACCCCGCTCTTCCTTAGTTCACAAGGATGGTTAGATTCCATACACTACAAGAATCTATCGAGCTTGAGCGGGTCTCGAACCCCATTCCAGGAGATTACCGCGGTGGGGTAGGGGCCTGTATCCAATAGACAGCCACAACCCCTAATCGTGTTAGATGTCCGCTTGATTCCGTGTGCTTTGTCAAAAGAGATTCGATCTTATCTTTTAAGAGGTGAAGATTGATTATGTCATGTTCCGTGACGTGGCTTTTATTTCTTACAGTGACCTGGTCATTAAGTGCATAGCCAATCTCACCCCCACCCTTTTCGATTAAGATAAAGGAATACATGGCATGATTTTTAGTTGTTCAAGATATAAGGATGATTTTGTTGCCCCTCAATCCCCACTCCCTCCCCTGGTCGAATTACATTTAAAGGGAATTATCTTTCTGGTATGAATTTCTGCAATAGAATCTGTTATTTTTTCGTTGTGGTTATAAATATGATAACTGTATCTTAGCCATACTATTATAGTACGGTAGATATATGATTACTATTAAACATAAACAAAAATATTAGATTTACTAATCAACTAATTTTATTAAAATAGTAATCATAGATACAATTAATACGCTAGTAAACTCATATAGAAAACAGCATTTTTATGGCAATAAGCATGTAGACCAGATGATAAAATTAGTAATCTTGAGAGCACATATCGTGAAAAGTTTAGACGCTACTCTTAACTCCAATGTTACAGTAACTAGACAACAATATTATGCAAATTTGTAAGAGTAATATTTTAAATGGAATTGGAAAGAGTATTTTATCTCCTTGTTTCCAATTCTCACTGGGCTGTTTTACCCTGCTGAAGCCCTTGTGCCTATATAATCCTGCTTTTCCAACTAGGGTTGTAGCTTAGCTTGTAATAATAATAATAATAATAATAATAACGAACTACCTCGAAGGAGATTATGTGAAAATTGTATATATGTATGTACAGTTATATGGCAACACTGGAACTCCTTACTGGAAGCTCAGCTGGCCGCTGAGCACTCGTTCACAAACTTCACAGTTTCACTGGTTCAGTTGGCTGGCAGACGCCATCCAGTAAAGGTTAATCCTTTCGTGTGTCCGTTACCGGGTATCGCGTAGGTTTTCACCGTCTTTTTTTTCCTTGCCATAGTTAAAGTGTATACTCGTGTGTATCTTGTTGACCTAAGATACTTCATATTTGAAAAATATGTTTAAAGCATTATTGACATCGGCCTGTCATTGTTGAAGGTGATTATTTATCTATTTCGAACTTTTGAGTGTTTACGTGTCATGGTACCAAACTAAGGATTTTCCCTCAAGAGTTTAAGCTCATTCAATTGGTAAGTAAAGAAATTTTAATTGCTATTCATATATTTATGCTATTTCAATTTATTGTAGTGTTTTCACGTTGTAACAATGCTTTTGTCACATAACGCGCGAAGTTTGCAAGAAGCGAAGGCAAAATGTATTTTTCTGTTTTGTTTTGTAACTGGAAAAAGAGTATAGAAAGTTAGGCACACTTAAAGGAATCCACGTTACCCTTTAGCTTGGAGGTTATAGAGGATTAATCCTACGATAAGTTGAGTTGCATGAATTTGTGAGATTAGACAATTGAAATAAATGCTTACTCATATGATACATTGAGATGTAATAATATACAATGAAACCATAGTTTGAATTGTATTATGTTCGCTGAGTAGTAGAAAGTTGAGATTCTTTCCATGGGGTTCGAAGCTTACATTTACAGGCTGGACACTGCTCTCTCTCTCTCTCTCTCTCTCTCTCTCTCTCTCTCTCTCTCTCTCTCTCTCTCTCTCTCTCTCTCTCTCTCTCAAATTTCAATTATCAAGAAGGCAACCGTGTTTACCCCCATACATATGGTGAAAAAAGCACGTTAATAGGAGAATTTTATGCAGTTTGGCGAAACTAATTTTAGTGTAGACCTAGGTTAATAGACCTGCTATCAAGATAGGCTACCTTCAGTTTTAATGATACAACGGACAAAGACCCCGGATTTAATTTTCAAGGCTTCGTAAATTCTAAGTGCAGCATCTAAACCTAGATACTTGAACTATTAGCCAGGCCAAATGGATTTCAGTTACAGTGTTGGAAACATTTTCGGTATTTGTTTACCTGTGTACCGGCCAATAATTATCGAAACGTCCTAGCCCCTAACCCAACCTAGTGGTTGAAGTCCTCATTTGCCTAGATAGACCTTTTGTGGCGTTTTCTTATTCATTAAACAAAGGATCTCGGAACGATGATAAGGAAGTTAAATATAATTTTGCCATTAATTACATTCTCTCTCTCTCTCTCTCTCTCTCTCTCTCTCTCTCTCTCTCTCTCTCTCTCTCTCTCTCCTCTCCTCTCTCTCTCCTCTCTCTCTCATTTTGTTTGAATATTACTAGCCTTAGATTAATTAGGGACGTTTATGGTAACCTAGGCTTAGGTCATTAGACCATCTAAGCCTCTCATCAATTTAATGTTAAATGCAGTATATTTGTAGGCATTTGTGCAGTCGGATGTTCTGTTGGAATTAGATTTATTCAAGACCGTAGACCTTATGTATTTTTTTTTTACCCAATTTTTCCATGTTTTTTGGTACATATCTTATTTAGCCAATGAAGCATTTGGCATTTTCCTAGTGATTGGCGATGAATAAGCATTATGCTTTAAAACTAGGAATCTGCTGTTGAAAATCCATTCTGATAACCAAGTTTACTACGTAATAATACTCGATAAAAATATCATGATCAGATAAAGGTTCCTTAAGCTAATGAACCGAGTTTGGAAACCAATTTTCTGTCGAAAATATAAAGAATCTGGATACGTTTTGAATTGATAATGTGAATGGAAAGACAACTCGTGTAATTTTGTTCTGGGGCTAATCTGGTGGTTATGCATTATACTCTTTAACTTACTTTACTTTGAGGGGTGCTTTTCTGGTCCTATACTGCCTGGGAATTCTGCTCTCAGCAGGACCTTCGCAGTGATTTTATGGAATTCATTCCAAGGCAGTCAGCATTTCACACCCCATATTGATCGTTTGTCCAATTCACATTATCGATGCACATTATGGCTCAAATTTCAAAAATCAGTGTGTGTATAGCTGCACAGATGCACAGTTGAAATGCTAGCTGCCATTTATAAAGCTTAATATATTTTTAGTTTGTTTGTTAGTTTTTGTGTTTGAGCTGACACTCTTCAACACATCTTGACCAGTAGACTGAATACGGCAATGCTTGTACATTTGATTTCGTATTAAACGGCAGCTTTCTCAAGATGAGGTATTGGTATGCATTTCCTGCTCTGTAGAAAAGGTCAGTGTTATGTTGGTATCTATATCCCATTCCATATATAGAGGGAAAGGTAGGCCTATATGGAGGAACCTTGTGTTATGAGGATTGTTTTGATGCTATACATGTATTAGGATAACTGATATATATATATATATATATACATATATATATATATACATATATATATATATATATATATATATATATATATATATATACATATATATATATATATATATATATATATATATATATATATATATATATATATATATATATTAATTTCGACGCTAAGTATTAGATTTTGTGCAATTAATTGCAGCAAACATAACACCGAAAACATTCGTTTGAGTTGTCCCATATCACTTCAAGTGCAGTGTATATGATTTGGGGGAAGAAGATATTAAGTCCCCCCCCCCCTTCTCTCTCTCTCTCTCTCTCTCTCTCTCTCTCTCTCTCTCTCTCTCTCTCTCTCTTATGTCATAACGTCAACCAGCAACAACAAAGACGATAACAACGGTGCTGAGAAGTTTCGACGTTGAATTAAATTTATCAATTGTTATAAGAATTAGTTTGCCATAAGATACTTTCAGTGTAATAATTCAACGCTCGTCGCGAGAAATCTGCTGTGAATTCTGGGATCCCATTTTCTGTTTGGCAGTTTTGGGTTCCCGTTTTCTGTGGGTTAGTTTGTACGGGAATTTAAAGTCACGCTTTCATAGTTAATGCTTTAACATATAAAGAGATAGTAGGATGTATGAAATTTTCTTGAATTTGTGTAGTGTTCCAGTTTCTTAGGTCGTTTTGAATATGGCGGTATTTCAATTTTCATGATTTATAAAATTATTGTTATATGGGTGAACCATTGACAAGTTTTCATATAATGGAAATTAACAAGAAAAGGAATGTGTAATGGTGGCTGGTACAACACACAAAACATACGCTCCAGGGGTCTAGGCGACTCCAGGCAGGTTAGCCGGTCGGGACTACGGTCCCACCCAAAAGCCAAAAGTCCTTCAAAAGAAGGCAAGAATGGGAAAAAGGCACGCTAAGAGATGATGATGATATTGATCCCAACCTCAGTGGGAGACAACTGTAAACATGGGTGAGTGGCTTGTATAGTTGGTCATTTTATATATATATATATATATATATATATATAATATATATATATATATATATATATATATATATATATATATGTATGTATATATAATATATATATATATATATATATATATATATATATATATATATATATATAATATATATATGTGTGTGTGTGTCTTACTTATTACTGTAATCGAACAGTTTAACATGTTTATTCAAATATATATATATATATATATATATATATATATATATATATATATATATATATATATATATATATACACACACACACGAGTATTCATTCATTGTATTATGCCGAGTCTTTCTTTTAGGTAGTTTTCATTAAATGCACAAGCACTTGGGTCAATCAACCATTTTACCCTTAGAATAGTTAATGTCACAATTGTTTTAGCATTTGATATATATATATATAGAGAGAGAGAGAGAGAGAGAGAGAGAGAGAGAGAGAGAGAGAGAGAGTGCTCATGTTTGGTAGGTTGGACGCTTAGGCCTAAGCTACAGTTGCAATTGCGATCCTTGTGCTTGACCACTTATTCGTCATCTGTATGACAACAACAATGGTGGCTTCATTTATAGAACTGGGGTACAACTGACCTTATATGGAAAACGTTTATGAGTAAGGGAAATTGAAAGGGTGAGAAACACACACAAACAAACGTATGGCTATTAAAAGATGGTTGTCAACTAGTTTTGGAGTGGCCATATGTGGTGATTGTTTGGTTGGTAAAACAAGCCTGCAATTGTATAAATTACTATTTGCGTAGGGACTGATGATGCCACCGTATTGCCGTTACATTAGAGTAGATGCATTAGTCTGGTCAATTGTCGAAGTTTTGTTGACGTGAATTAACCGGCGGATACGGGTTTGTGACAAGAGCAACAGCGGCAACAATATATGCACTTTCCAAAGTGCACAATGCTCTAGTGTATGTATGCTGTTCTGTATGTTTTAAACCTTTTAGCTTTGTTCATATATATATATATATATATATATATATATATATATATATTATATATATATATATATATATATATATATATGTGTGTGTATATATATATATATATATATATATATATATATATATATATATATATATATATATATATATATATATTACAATTGTGAAACTGACTTATAATAAATCAATCGGCCACGATCGTAGTACTTTGTAATAAATAAGGAGTACATTTATATTATGTATAATCTTGGTAACGTTTTTATTGTAACGAAATGTCTATCTTTTGGCTTGTAAAAATTACGAGAACCAAAAGTAATTTGATTGTCAAAGTCTGTGAATATCTTAAACTCGCACAATTCATTAAAACATTCAGAACCTGGAAAACATGAGTGGGAGAAGTTTTGTATTATGAGTACAAACACCGGGTTGGCAACATTTCCTCGTAGGTGGGTCTCATGAGAGGCAACACACGCAGCAAGTCGCTCATTTTTGTTTGTTATTGTTATAAATTTTTGAGCAATGGATGTAGAAACAATGATTACTTGTTTAAATGGTATGGTAGTTTTTAAAACGCCTGATCATATTTTCTTCCATTGACAGTATCAACGGAACAGCACATTGCATGATAAAGGGTCTCGTGATAGTACTAGTGGTATAATTGTAATTTACAAAATTAGATATATACAGCGTTTAGTTTTCATGTTCGATCTTGAATGAAATAAGTATCCTTTCCTATGATGTAGGAACATTGTCCAATGATTATAGTCCGGGAGCTCACAGAGATTTGTATTACATTTCGAGTACAAAAGGTTTGATAGCTAAAATCATCAGCTAGTATGATGGGGATCCCCGAATGGTCATTCTTAAGTTATGCTGTTGGTGCGTTGAGTAGGGGGCGCAGCTTGAACTGCCCCCCAAATTCGGTTTAAATTGCATTTTGGAGTACATCAACCAAACCTGTGATAAAAGTTTCGTTTTGGCACTGTGATTACAGATGTGCCATTCTTAAATGGCGCAATTGGTGCAAAACGCATTTAAGAAGGGCTCAAAGGGGGCGCTACTGTCACATTTAAATCACAATTTGAGTACATCAATGAAAGTTTGTGGAAATATACCTTAGAGCTTCCCGATGAAGAATCAGTAATTCTTAAGTGTCAAATTTGGTGCAAAACCCATTTAAGAACGACCTAAAGAGGGCGCTATTTTTTTGCACATTTAAAACACGTCTTACGTACATTAATGAAATTTTATAGAAATATTCTTTAGACTTTCCTGATAAAGGATCAACAGTTCTTAGGAGTTGAAGTTGGTGCAAAACCCATTTAAGAACGGCCTAAAGAGTGCAATATTAGCACATGGAGGATTAACGTATATTTTCTAGTGCCATGACCTCTCTATGTACCATGAAAAAAACTGTGAGAATCTTTGTTTTATATGATATAGAAGAAAAAAGGAACTGCAAATTTATATACTTAAGTATTTATTTATACAAACAAAGTGCACTGGTGAACAGTGAATACAAGAAAAGGTGAACTGGTGAAGAGTGAATGCAAGAAAAGGTGCACTGGTGAAGAGTGAATACAAGAAAAAGTACACTGGTGAAGAGTGAATTCAAGAAAAGGTTCACAGGTGAAGAGCGAATACAAGAAAAGGTGCACTGGTGAAGAGCGAATACAAGAAAAGGTGCACTGGTGAAGAGTGAATGCAAGAAAAGGTGCACTGGTGAAGAGTGAATACAAGAAAAAGTACACTGGTGAAGAGTGAATTCAAGAAAAGGTTCACAAGTGAAGAGCGAATACAAGAAAATGTGCACTGGTGTAGAGCGAATGCAAGAAAAGGTGCACTGGTGAAGAGTGAAAACAAGAAAAAGTGCATTGGTGAAGTGTGAATACAAGAAAAGGTGCACTGGTGGAGTGGGAAATACCATACGTGCCAATACTGTTTACAATTCGATCTTCATTTATGCTATTTAACTGGATATCATAATTTAATATCTAACTTATTTAACTCGTGAATTATTTTTTTCTTTAAATGTAATGTTTCACACCTTTTGTAAGATAGTAGTAATCGTAGATATGGTAAAACATTGCTATCTAATAATCTGCTGCTACAGGTGATGACCGGGCACTAACATGTCTATTTGCAAGTGATTATGCTCTTTGAAACCAAAACTGCCTTTTGATAGACACACTTATATTAATTAGTGCATACATACATGTTTCACATTTGCTATAAATCTATTGCTAAAGTTTATAAGATGAAACATTAAAACTGCTGATGAATCTCTCTCTCTCTCTCTCTCTCTCTCTCTCTCTCTCTCTCTCTCTCTCTCTCTCTCTCTCTCTCTCTGTTAGGAAAAGATATGTGAATATACTTATAATCATGAGTTCAACTAGTATTTACTGGTATAGTTAATTATCATCTCAGCCTGCCTTTCTGTAACAAGATTTTACTCATCCTCATCACAACACTCATCTTCATCTGAAGATGCAATGTCCAAGTCGTCCTCACTATTGTCCAATGCTTCGAAATCATCTGCTTCTGGGATAAGGCATTCATGGAAATGCTCCCCTTCGAATTTAACCGGTTTGTAATAGCCATCAACCAACTGCCAGCCATTTTCTTCAGAGGGATACTGCTCTATATGAGTTTGATCTGCTCTTTGTTGTTAGCAACAATAGAGGCACGCTCAATTTAAGGACTGATCTCATCTTCGCAAGGTAGTAGTCCACTTGCATCTATGCCCTTTAAATTGGCTAGTAGGTATTTTCCATTTCGATTTGGTCCATGTCTTCATAAACTTCTCATACCTCAATTCATTCAGCCAAGTGTTTGCTTTATCCTCAGCTCCATACATTGTGGCTGTGAACCTCTGAAGAGCTTCATTCGTCGTACTAGAAATTGTAGAGCTCATTGCCATTACTCTGAAAGTCTTCTGATAGTCAGGTTGCTTTCCTAGAGTTTGGAGAGGCCTGAAATCCCTTTTCTGACAAAAGCTGATGCATACTCTGATCCTGTGAAGGCATGGAAAGCTGGCAATGCTGCACAAAGATATGGTATTAGTTCCTTCCATATTGCAGTCAGGCTGACTTAATGACGATTGCTCTTTGAAACTGTTCTTATATCCATCCGCAATGTTGGCTGAAAGCTATTGCAGTGGTACAATAATTTCACTGCAATATCTGTGTCGGATGCTGTGACCACTGTGTCAATTCTCATGATCAGCTGATAAGGGCTAATTCATCTACTGCGTTTCGCTGTATCATACCCTCTGTCACCTGGAACTTATAACATTCCCCTTAGACATCTAGGAAGACTTCACAATCGCCAAAAATTTTAGCATATGAAGAGTTTTGCCATTCATTGGTAAGAAACTGAGATAACTGCTTCTTGAAGGACTTGGACTTTAGGGCATCGTTTATATTTCTTGGCACTCGTCTCTGCTCTGACCCTGTGATGATGAAGGTTCTGTTGTCAGGTCCCCACCTGTCTCTTTCAGTGTCCTTAATTGAAGTCTGTGGATAGTCATCAAAGTCTATGTGTATGCGTTTGGCTGACATTGTTAAACTCTGGGTAAGAATACTTCTGGCTAGTCCTCTGTATGTGGGGACAAATTTAGTGGCAAGGTATGTAAGAGAAAATTTCCATCTATGATATAAGCACTGAAGTGCTTTGGCTGCTGTTCAAAACCTTTCAATTTACTCTCGATATATTAAAGAGCTCACTCCTATCGGTCTTTGACATCACTTCTTCAGGGCTGGTCAAGGACAGAGGTATTAGAATCAATGGGTACTGGAGAATATGCTGCATGTCATTGTCTCTTCTTGGTGGACAGTACAAGGAGACGTCCCATCAGATCACGTGATCCCTTAAGCACTGCAACTTAAAGTGTTATTTATCCGACGATTGCTTGCTCAGCCATCTACAAAGGTTTTCAGCTTTTCCTTCTTTATTAGATTTTCAAACAAATTTTATTTAGATTACTCATGCAAGCCTGGATGCATTCCTTGTGTCTGACTTTTCCTTTGGTTGGTACACAGAGAAGGCATTCATGGATTTCATCATTGGTACCTTTTCCTGTGGAAATATTGTACAATACCTCTGAACCTTCCCGTGTTTCAAATAGATTGTTCGTATCTAAGATTTGTTTGAAGATTTTCTGACGATCCTCATTGTCACGTTTAATTCGTCTTGGCCTAAGTTCTGTAGTAAAATCTTCTTTGCTAGTCAATCCTGTCCACTCTTGCTGCTGACTAATGAACGATGCTTGGGTAGCCTTTGTTACCATCCATCTAAGGTGAGTGGAGTAGTCATTAGTGAAAGAGGTGATTCCTGTCAGTCGAGATGTAGCGTCGGTATTAATAGTTTGTTCCAGTTGTAAATCTACAAGAATTCTGCTGAAATCATGTTCTGTCCTTTCCACTGTGTATACACCCCGATTAAGTATCTCTCTAAGTCTGGGATGAGTCGCATCAATATTCAATAGCACTAATTGGTATTTTGTTAACCACCGGGAATAGTTGATGTGGCCTGTGGCAAAGGACGGGTCAATAATCAGTGTAAGTGTGAAGACAGAGCTCGATGTTATTTGTCCGGATAGCTCTTTCAAGTTGGTGAAACATGTTAATGTACTCCACATACATCATCCAGAACTTTGCAGTGTATCCATGAACTCTTGATACAGTTGTCTTGGTGAATTCAGAATACTCTTTCGAAATATTTTCAAAAAGATCTGCATTGATCACCAGCTCAATCCCATGGTTTCCTGCATTGGTATTTCCTTTCACAGTAAATTTCAGGGTATAAGCTCTTCACTGTAATCACATGTTTCTAGAAAGGCCTTGAAATGCAGGCTTTCGAAGGCAAGGCCAAGAGAGGTTAGAGGCTCTGGCATTGGTTGAAGTGCTTACCTGTGAGGTACCCAATCAAAGAACCTGGTGTAAGGACCCCAGTCTCTATTGGCATGTCTGGTCGTCCTGATTCTGTTATGAGTTTTCCTTAAATTTTGAAATAACCCCGTAAACTCACAAAAGACCTCAATATGTTAGTGGGTTATCAAAATTTTGAATTAATTAAGAAATATTACAAAATTTGTGATCAATTATTCAGCCAAAGGGAAAAATAAAAACATCAGTTAAACCCTTCTTAACTGGCTATCTTCCATACAAAGTAAAGTAGCCACTATACTGGTATTATGCAACCCTAATTTTTATAATCACGAGCCCCTGAAAAGAAAAGTTACAATTAGTACTATCATTCAAAAAATTTCATCACTTATATATTCAGTGAAACAACAGTAGTAATAACATAAACAGAAGACCTCACAATAGCGTGTTGTGGCACATGTGGAGGAGAAGAAATTAGTGAATATGTAGGACTAAAGGAAGTGAATATAGGCCTTTTCAATAACCTAATAGTAACACCCTCTTTAGGCCGTTCTTTAATGGGTTTTGCACCAACTTCGACTCTTAAGAACTGTTGATCCTTTATCAGGAAAGTCTAAAGAATATTTCTACAAAGTTTCATTAATGTACGTAAGACGTGTTTTAAATGTGCAAAAAAATAGCGCCCTCTTTAGGTCGTTCTTAAATGGGTTTTGCACCAAATTTGACACTTAAGAATTACTGATTCTTCATCGGGAAGCTCTAAGGTATATTTCCACAAACTTTCATTGATGTACTCAAATTGTGATTTAAATGTGACAGTAGCGCCCCCTTTGAGCCCTTCTTAAATGCGTTTTGCACCAATTGCGCCATTTAAGAATGGCACATCTGTAATCACAGTGCCAAAACGAAACTTTTATCACAGGTTTGGTTGATGTACTCCAAAATGCAATTTAAACCGAATTTGGGGGGCAGTTCAAGCTGCGCCCCCTACTCAACGCACCAACGGCATAACTTAAGAATGACCATTCGGGGATCAACATCATACTAGCTGATGATTTTAGCTATCAAACCTTTTGTACTCGAAATGTAATACAAATCTCTGTGAGCTCCCGCACTATTATGACTGAGTGAATCGATTGACAAAATTTCGTTGTTCATCGCGCACCACATTTAAATTGAATAGGGTTCGTTAGGTTTCTTTTCCCGCCTTAATGACGTCATGGTTTGATCAGGAGAATGATTTAATCTTTAGATTGATTTTAAGAAACAAATATTTATTTGTATTTTCATAGATATTTGATAAGTAATGAGATTGGCATAATACATTTATTAAATGGATTTAGAACTCGTGAACACAGTTCGAATTCTTTCCCGCCAAAATGACGTATAGGCGTCAGTTAACCCTTGCATAGTAAAAGCAATGATAGTATCTGCTTTATTTTGTATTACATAATTAACATGTAGTCACCTGTTTGATGTTCCAGATAATAATAGCAGTGTATTCTTAAGAAAAATCTCACCTCTTCGAATTATATGAATTTTTGTTTTTTACTTAAATCGACGTCATTACTAAGACATCCAAGCACTTAAAACCTCATTATGGGGCTCTTAATATCAATATTGTCATTAAGTGTAGATATGAGGATAATGCTGTCTATTTCACTCAAACTTATTGTTAAAAGTGATATTGAATGGTATTTTACAACGGTAGAGAAAATTGTCATATTCATGTGCTGTAGGCTATTATTGTTTCCGTTAAATTTATTGATATATCTCAGGGGACTAAGTGTTATTTCTTCACTACGGGTGGAAGTATATCCGATTAGAGAAGTTTAGTTATTATTGAAAGGACGCTTTGGAATGATCCGAACCACTTTCGTGGCTATAGCAATGTAAAGAGCCTGAATTTCAAATTGAATTAATAATTTTAAGACTATAGTTAACTTTTATGTGGTAATTAAATCTTGGTATCAAGTCAGTCAGTCGTATAAAGAACTTCAACTTTAGTAAATATTTAGTCGGCAGTACGTCTATTAGTCATATACACGCGCTCGCGCACGCACACGGGTGTGGGTGTATATGAATATATATATATATATATATATATATATATATATATATATATATGCCTATATATATAGTGTGTGTTCACAAAACAATGTGGTGTGCCCGTACAAAGATAAGCACAAGAGCCTATGTTTTACATAAAGTGGAACAATATAAAAACAAACAAAACAAACGAGCAAGACCCAGCTCTCGTAGACCGTACCGAGTGTTAGTAGTCTATGTTTATTTCCTGCTAGTTGTTTTTGTTTGAGATTCAAACAAAATTCTCTCTCTCTCTCTCTCTCTCTCTCTCTCTCTCTCTCTCTCTCTCTCTCTCTCTCTCTCTCTCTCTCTCTCTCTCTCTTTCTCTCAACGAGGATGTTGAGGATATTAAAAACATTTGCTGTTTATTTATTTATTTTTATATTAAGTTTCTCCTGGCATTAACTTGGCTCCGTCCTATAAATTGTACTTTTTCGTTATTTTAATCCTTCTGTGTTTGAGAAGAGCTCGACCGATGGTTAATGTAAAGAGTTCTTATAGTATTTATGGATGACAATAGGAAATATGAAAATGGTAATGTTAGATAATATTTCTCTTTATAGGCCTAAGTATGCATTTGGCTACAAAGAATCCAAAATGTTCCAACTAATGTTAATTGCGCATCTGTTCATAAGGTGCTGGTCGATGGACATTGCTGCTTTACTAATAGAAGTTTCAGATAACAGATTTTCATGACTCAAGTAAATGAATATTTTCATAAGACTATTAAGAAAATGTGACAGAAGTGTCAAGGAAATAATTTGCAAAGTTTGTTTCCAATTCTGATTAATGTTTAGTGTATTATTTGAAATGAGTTATGATGTTAGTTTTACATTAGTTTATTCCCTTTTAAATTTAATAGGTTTATTAATGAGCGTTGCAGAATTTGTAACATAGATGGAATGGCATTGGTCAATGATATATGCATTTCATGTACAGTTGAACTCGGGAATTCCTGGTACACCATGCTCTGAGTAGTTCACCTTGTCACACGCTTGCTGTCCGAGGAGTAACACAGAAATTCTCCACTTAGTAATAGTGTGACAGGGTGCAATTCCTCTGGACGAAGTACGTCAGGAACTCCTGTGTTCAGCTGTGCATAGTACTTAGCCTGTGCAGTATTGCTCTTAAAGGAAAATAAACTTGTATGGTTATTAATGTCAAAATAGGTGTTATAGGTAGTAGGTTGTACAGGGCACCAGTTAACCGTTGAGATACTATGGCTAGAGAGTTATGGGGTCCTTTGACTGGCCAGACAGTACTTCATTGGATCCTCTCTGGTTACGGTTCACTTTCCCATTGCCTAGACATTCACCGAATAGTGTGGCATATTCTTTACAGATTCTCCTCTGTCCTCATACATCTGGGAACACTGAGATTACCAAACAATTCTTCTTTCAAGGGGTTAACTACTGCACTGTAGCCGAATTGTTCAGTGGATACTCTTTAGCTATGGTAGCAGTTCTTCTAGGAGAAGGACACTCCTAAGTCAAACCACTGTTCTCTAGTCTTGGGTAGTGCCATAGCCTCTGTACCATGGTCTTCCACTGTCTTTAGTTAGAGTTCTCTTGCTTGAGGGTACACTCGGACACACTACTCTACCTAATTTCTCTTCTTCTTGTTTTGTTAAAGTTTTTACAGTTCATATAGGAAACATTTATTTTAATGTGGTTATTGTTCTTAATATATTTTAATTTTCCTTGTTCCCTTTGACTATTTTCCCTGTAGGAATCCCTTGGCTTATAGCATCCTCCTTTTCCAACTAGGGTTCTAGATTAGCAAGTAATAATGATAATGTGATACCGTATAGGTTAGTAGACCTTGAGAACCATACATAAGGCTGTTCTCCCAGACGATTAAGAGATAATGATAGACAATGTTTCTTAGAGAACAATAAGCAACTGTTCAAATATCGTAAAGATGTTTTGTTGTTATTGAAGGGCGACCGGGAATGCGACGAGTATGTTTATGAGTATGACAGCTTGTTAATGAGGTAATTGATATACCTTAAAGCTTGATTTATGAGTAAGATAGCTTGTTAAGGAGATAATTATTGAATATTTTATGGATGATCCTGCAGGAGAGGTCTGGAAAGCTGTAACAAATTGAATTGAATGTGCACTAGTAGCTTTAGTGCTAGTTACATAGGCCTAAGTTTAATTATACAACCTTTAAAATTAGCCTAATAGGTATGGCAATGGCTGTAAGTGCTACGTTTAGGAACATTTTTTGTGTTTATATGCATTGGTATCCCTTATGAATGTTGTCTATAGGTTATGACCTACTACAGTAATGTTTGATTAAGGTGCAGAGTAATTTCTGAATAATATGAAGTCGTCAATAGCCTAGAGTTTATATATATATATATATATATATATATATATATATATATGTATATATATATATTGTATTTTCTTGAGGTGATTGATTCGTTGACCTTTTGTTATAACTAGTTTACTCTCTAGTATATTATCATGATTCAAATTTAGCCATGGGTCAATAATTGGTGTATTAATATTGTCATGAAGGCATGTTTTTGTTTGAAGGTAAGGAACTTTACAGGTTTTTGTAGTTATAACGTCTATCGAGTAGCTTAGATTTGAAGGAAATATTTCGGTTTTTAGTATTTTTATGTCGTCATATTGTTGGTTTGGGAATTCATGAATTAGTCTTATCCCCAAGTAGCTCGTGGGTAAATCAATTAAATGTGCACATATATTGCCGTAGAGTTTTCTACCTAGACTAGAGAGACTTTTAGTCTTGGTTTGAATTGTGGGAATGATAGCTACTTTTATATAAGTCTAAAGTTGTGTACACGATTTCTTTTTAAGGCGAATTGTAAAAAAAAAAAAAAAGGTCTTTCAAAAATGGCAATCGTCCTGATATCAAAACCCTCTCGTTACTTAGATGTTTAGGAATAATTCTTTTGATAAGACAAACATTCAGTAGTTTTAAGTTATTATCTCTGCCAATGAAGTTGGAAAGAGGTCATGTTTTACCCTTCCTTGTACAGTTTTAATCATAGAGTAATGAACCTTGTAGAGATTAACTGTCACGTAAAAAGCTGGAAATTATTAAATTTTGGAAGGTCAAATGTCAAGGCACGGTCAAGGAAATGGTCGAGAAATAAGTTGCCACGGCGGAGGTCTGCACTCTACTGACTGCCCCTATAGTTCTCATTGTTATTGCATCATCCAACGTGGGTAAAATAAAAGGTGATTTATTATTCATTTCCAAGTTATAAGACTAGAATGATATAATTGCGTTTTTATTTAAGACGTGAAAGATCAGTGTCCCTAGATTTTAATGTCTTTTAAAAGGCACTTCATTGTTTTTGATAGCTATGCCGGCCTTGGCGTCCTATATAATACATTATTTGTTTTAAGTGCAAAGGTAACTAAAACAAACATCATCATTTTATAGCTACTTAGAATCTTACAAAAGTTACGCACTGATGAATATATATATATATATATATATATATATATATATATATATATATATATATGTATGTATATGTATATATATTATAGGGAGAGAGAGAGGGGGGGGGCTATGGGAATATATAGGCATATAAAAAATAAATAGATACATACTATACATGTATGTATATATATATATATATATATATATATATATATATATATATATATATATATATATATATATATATATTTATATATATATATAATGTGTGTACATATATACATACTGTATACAGCTTACATATGTGTATATATACATATACACGCACTTGTGTATATATGTATATATATATATATTATATATATATACACACACCGTTGTAAAGGTATGGATGGATATTCACACCTCGTATAACCGTGAACACCAACAACAACAAATGCAGCCCTTCCCAGTCCACTGCAGGACAAAGGCCTCAGAAATGTCCTTAATCATGAATATATATAAGGATGTTGTACATACTACACAGAAAACAAAGGAGAGATCTCGTGTAGGAGTCTTGGGTATAGAATAAAATTGTGCTGGATCAATAAAACAACGCAAGCAGGGCAGATAGGATATACCAAAGCGGTTTTTAATAGTTTTTCCTATAACCTGAATGATGGAAGGTTGCCTCGAAACCTTGATTTCAGACATTTTTCAATATTCCCTAAGGCAAGGTGATGCATCCGAATAGAATATTTGCATTATTTCTGCACTTTGGTTGAGGTACTTTAATTACAGAGGTGGTTATTGTTTTTTTTTTTCACGTGTCATAAATAGCTGAAGTAGAGAATGTTTCATATATAATAAAAGGTAAAAACTTGAATTATTGAATTGCCGGTGAAATAACCTCTTGGAGAAGGGTAATTGATTAATAATATGGTATACAAATAGATGAACTTTGTTCTGGTAACTTTGTTTTGGGGTTTATATGTATTTTCTCAGTCTATGTTGATTAAGAATGGCTTGGTGCAAAATATGATAGGATGTTAAGGAGGAGAAAATCTACATAAATTAGAAGATTGGGATTTGAAAGCAAGATAAAGATGATATATAAAAGATGAGAGAGAGAGAGAGAGAGAGAGAGAGAGAGAGAGAGAGAGAGAGAGAGAGAGAGAGAGAGAGAGAGAGAGAGAGAGAGAGAGAGGCAGTTGTTTTGTCTCAATGAGTGTCTAAGATTTATGGATATTCTGCATGCCATTGTAGTAGAAAAACGCGCGTTTATAAGAATAACACACATTGTGGTGATGCGTGTTCATATATTATCGTGAGGCGAAGGTTGATAGGAATTTAAGAATGATTATATGAATAATTTTGTACCTTCATCATCATTTCCTCCTACCCCTATTGGTGCAAAGGGCATCGGTTAGATTTCTTCCGACTCTTCTATTACCTTGTGGAGCCCAGTTAAATATTTGGAGTACTAATCTCTTTTGGGGAGTGCGAAGAACATGCCCAAACCATCTCCATCTACCCCTCACCATGATCTCATCTATATATTGCTCTCGAGCAATCTCTTATAATTTCCTTTCTAATCCTGTTCTACCATTCAACTCCCAATATCCTTCTTATGACTTTGTTCTCAAATCTGCTAAATCTGTTGGAGATTATTTCATGTCATAACACAGACCTCACTAAACTGATTACTTTACTGTACATTTAAATAAAAATTTGTGTTGTGTAAATTTCATTTTTTTTTCTCCGCAAAGTGTCTAAGGATATAATCTATTTTGTTTTCGAAAATCCAAATTCCCCATTTATTTCTAGATCAGTGGGATGACAATTTATATATATATATATATATATATATATATATATATATATATATATATATATATATGCCGAAATATACTATTTTCGATTGTAACCCTCCGGCGTGCGATAGTTGTCTTTGAGTTTAAAGGTTACTCTGTCTGAAGTATGATGTTATTCAATAATTTCAGACCAAAATACACCATTTATTATTTTGCTATGACTTCTCAGTGTTTCTCGCAGTGCCTGTCTAGATATCTGCTTTAAAGCAAAATGTTTTGAATAATACAGTTCGTGGAGGTTTTCCTCTCTCTGATTTGTCTCTGGCACGGAACAGTACTGTAAATATGGTAATTGTTTAACAATTTATATTAATACAATAAGTGTAACTATTTGCATTGTTTATCTAGTAATGTCGAAGGGAACATTCTGTATCTTGAAATATTGTATCATTGGTGTTGATTTAGGTAGGAAAACACTTGCTATTCGAATTTACTTAATTTTTTATGTCCAATACTGTTTACGAAAAGTACATTCTATATACCAAACTATTTGTTATAGACAAGGCACACTATTATATCTGTGTCATGTCCTCACTGGGATATTTTTCCTGTTGGAACCATTGGGCTTAAAACATCATGCGTTTCCATCTAAGGTTATGGCTTAGCTAGTAATGATAATAATAATGGTAACATACTACAAAGAGATAATAAATGGACTAAATGTAGTAGATAGTCCTGTGTCTATTTACTAAATGCCATGAGGTCGCATTGATCTCGACATAAAACATTCTGATGGGACTGGTAAATCCAGTGGAGGATGAGCTGGGATTGGAAAACGTGTTATTGGTCATTTGGTTTTACCTGGCCTCCCTGTGACCGACACTAAAAAGATTTTACTGCTTGACCACGGGTCAACCATGAACACTCGGATTTTTGGGGGTTTCAGGTATATTAGGGAGTAGACCCGATTTGGAGAACGTAGTGGAACTACATTTATTATTATTATTATTATTACCTCTGCCAACGAAGTTGGAAGGAGCTTATGTTTTCGCCCATGTTTGTGTATGTGTGTGTGTTTTAGATAATCACTCATCGGAGTATCCTGAGAAATTAGTGTTTTCTAAAGTGAAGATGGGAAATTGACAAGGGAGGAATTCCACACTGGCATTTTATCTTAAAGGGGCCGTTGCAAATAAACTACCTTTTGGGCAAAAACTTCCTTCGGAGAAGATCAAGGAGCATTCCATGTAAAATTCTTAATGGGTATTTGTTTCATCTGTAAGCCATTTACCTTTCTGAGTAGGGATACCTTGCGTATCGCCATGGTCACCAAACTTGTACTAATCAGGTACACTCATACTAGGTTAGTTGGCTGCGAACGATTCTCGTGGTGATGAAATTTGGCCAAGCCCCAGACATGAATTGTCATGTCAGAGGCCTTTGTCCTGCAGTAGACTAGAAACGATGGCATTTGTTGTTGTTGTTGTATTGCAGTTTACCTTACCATTGGGGTGAGGAGTAGTAATGGATGTCTAGCGAAAAAGTTATTCTGAAACTGTCATTGCTCAATTCATCCTTCAGTTTCTGAATCCTGGATGATGATCCAAGACTTCCGCGATATTAGCTGCTCCATAAAGCTACACAGAAGGTGCATCACAAGTAGCAGTGCGAACTCCTCCATACATAATTCACATGTTTCTTGCACACCTTGCGCTTAAAAGTCACTCATGAATGGCAGAAGCAAGAGACGGTGACAATTTCCTAGAGACTGACCATATATACATATAATCTGGGCCTAAGCCTCCTCTCTACCCAAGCTAGGACCAGGCAATGCTTGCTGACCTATATGCTCCCCAAACACCCCATCCTTAGCTCACAAGGATGGTGAGGTTGCATACGCTACAAGAAACTATTGAGCTTGAGCTGGATTCGAACACCAGTCTGGCAGATCACCAGGCAGGGACGTTTCCAATAGGCTACAACGAGTATTATCGACTCCTTTTTATTACGTCTTTAATTTAATCTAATCAACCCTTTCTAAGGCTTTCCTCTTTTCTTACATCCGATTTTTCTGAATTATAAACTTTTTTCATTAGGCTAATCTGTTTTCAACCTGTCTTTTCACACGACTAAATAGTCTCCAAATATTCTAGTACATTCTTTCACCCGACTTGCCTTCTTACCGCTTCGTATCTTCACAAGTCTCACCCTGTCAGTCCTTTTGCATTTCATTTGCATTCAACATCCACATTTCACTTCCTTTTTGGAAGAATGTGTTTATTTCTTCACGTCCACCATTATGGAAGAATGTGTTTTTTATTTCTTCACGTCCACCATTATGGAAGAATGTGTTTTTTATTTCTTCACGTCCACCATTATGGAAGAATGTGTTTTTTATTTATTTCTTCCGAGAAATGGTTTATATATATGTTTATATATATATATGTATATATATATATACTGTATATATATATGTATATATATATATATATATATATATATGTATATATATATATATATATACATATATATATATATATATATATATATATATATATATATATATATATATATGTGTTTGTGTGTGTGTATGTGGCAGTTATATATTATAGTGCCAAGCTTGAATTTATCAAAGCACGTAAATGGTCATCGGATAATTAAAGTTGTAGTTATTATTAATCTTCATTTGAAATGTGGCTGGTTTGTAAATATAGATAAGCTGGAACTGGCCAGCATGTTGGTGAAAACTGGCCAAGTCCCAGACATGAATAAAGACATGTCTCATGTTTTTTTTTTTTCTGCAAGGGGGCTAGACACGGCTGCATTTGTATTTTTTGATATATATATATATATATATATATATATATATATATATATATATATATATATATATGTGTGTGTTTGTGTGTGAGTGTACAGAGAGCGAGAGCAAAACAGAAAACCTTGTCTATTTTAAGTCGCTTTTACAAAGGCGAAGTTCTGTGCCGTGAACACCTGCAAAACGTAATTCATATGAAATTAAAATGTCGCTTGCATAATTCCGGATGAAACAAGTGGAAATATCATATGAGAAAATTTGACGTTTACATTATAACCTCAGTGGAATATGAACAAGTCAAATGAATGTATGTCGAAAGATTTTACCTTTTCCGTTGTATAAAAAAATCTTGATAACCATTTTGTTTGTTTGAAATTCAAAGAGGTATCATTTACATGATTATTATATATTCTTTCTCTCTCTCTCTCTCTCTCTCTCTCTCTCTCTCTCTCTCTCTCTCTCTCTCTCTCTCTCTCTCTCTCGTTTTTTCTTATTTCAGAAATTATACATGTCACTATACATTTATATATATGTATGTATATATATACATATATGTATATATATATATATATATATATATATATATATATATATATATATATATATATTTCCCTTTCTATTGATTTGAAATTCAAAGAGGTGTTATTTTCATACTTAGATATTATAAATCTCTCTCTCTCTCTCTCTCTCTCTCTCTCTCTCTCTCTCTCTCTCTCTCTCTCTCTCTCTGGCACAACTTTAAAGTTTTTTCTTATTTCGGTAAAACAGTATAATAGAAATTTAATCATAGTTTGAATTTCACCTTGTCCGGGTATTCACATAAAGAAAAAGAAAGATTTTTTTCTTTGAAAGAGCACGAGGCTGAAAAATTGTCTTGCGAGTTGTTGCTAACTTTCGCAAGACTTTCCTTGGAAGTATGGTGCGTTACCAGTGATTAAAGCCTTAGTTTTGGATATTTCAGTTCGTCATTGAAAGGACGTCCCTAAAAGATGGTCGAACTTCTGAGGTGAAAATAAAAAGGGTTTGATGAAACGCTTTTGAAGTTGTTGCTACATTTGAATGTTGATGAATGTCGCGCAGTGTTACAGGGTTCTGGTGAAGATTCTGTGTTAAATGGTGAAAAAAAGTTACATCTTGTTACTTTTTACCTGTCACACAGCTTACACACACACGCATGCATACACACATATGCGTGTATATATATTTATATATATATATGTATATATATATATATATATATATATATATATATATATATATATATATATATATATATATATATAGCCTATATGTGTATATATATGTATATGTATATATAAATGTATATATAGGTATATGTATATGTATATACTGTATATATGTTTATGTATATGTATACATGTATATGTATATATATGTATATATATGTATATATATATATATATATATATATATTTTATATATATCTATCTATATGTATATATACACTGTTGAGTATGTATATATGCGCGCTATTATAGAGCATTTTTTAAGTCAATTTATATTAAAGATGGCGTTTTAATTGTAAACAGTGTAGAGGTTAAAAAGAGTATAAATTTTGGAAGAATTATGGGAAGCAAGAGAGACCGGTGATCGTATTGCCATCGCAAAATAAATGTTAAAAATGGAATGGCTTTAATATCTTGTAATCCGGAGATTACGTGAAAAATGAAATGGGAGTTTCAGTATGTGGGTAGACGCGTTGCTGATGGGTTCTCGGTGTAAATATCAATTATAATACGCTTGACTGTATTCTACAGTTACCTGTTCCAAAAGGAAACAAACTGGTGTTTTAGAGTTCTCTTGCTTGGGGGGGGGGGTTACACTTGGGAACTGTTTTATCTTATTTCTTCTCTTTTTTATTTTCTTTTTCAGTTTTTATAGTTTATATATGAAAGATCTAGTTTATTGTTGTTTACTGATCTTAAAATATTTTTTTTTGAAATACATACTTAGTACTTCTCTTGTTTGCTTTCCTCATTGGGCTATATTTCATTGTTGGAGCCCTTGGGTTTATAGCAGCTTGCTAACTAGGGTTGTAGCTTAGCTTGTAATGATAATAATGGGGAAAATAAATTGTAAAAGTAGTTCTACCCTCGCTTTACCTGCTTCAGTCTTCAGACTAATCTTTATTGTGAGAAAGCACTAGGGCATATTTCGTGAAGAATTCATGATGCGTCTGTTGACCTAAGCTATGCATTGTATGCTTAGGTTTTAATCTACTCTGGTGGTCTAGCTGCTATTCTGAGTGGTGCATTGGATGGCTATAAAAAGAGAAACCGTACCTAGAACATTATCGTATAATTAACAGGAATATATATATATATATATATATATATATATATATATATATATATATATATATATATATATATTAATGAATATGTACAATTTAGGGATAATTGCGGAATATAATGAACCTTGAGCAGTTGAAAAAGGAATTTGGCAGTGACATGTCCTTTATGTTAGGACACGGTTCGATACTGATATATAGGACTAATATATATATACATATATATATATATATATATATATATATATATATATATATTATTTAGAAGTGCAGTGTTGATTCGTATAAAAATTTTTGAGGTTAAATCGATTAATTATATAAAGTTTTCTCTGGATGCTGTCATTAATTTAGGTTAGTAATGACTAGCTCTTTTTATGAGAAAGTTTTTGAAGAAAATTACGTATAGTTTCTTTGTAGAAACATTTTTAGTATTTAACTGTTTATTTGATACACGCACACACTGACACATGAGTGTATATATATATATATATATATATATATATATATATATATATATATATATATACATATATATATATATATATATATATATATATATATATATATATATACTTGTGAGAGAGAGAATGTTTATCATAATTATGAGAATCACATTGTATGAGTTGAAATTAGTTTAATTTTACCTGCCCATTCATCATGTTCCTGTGTTTTGGAATTTAAATAACCTGAGGCGCCAAGCTTTAATGAATCAACGCTGTAAACAACCCAAGACTTTGGTATGAAAAGAGGGAAATCATGTTTGCCTTGTGTACTTTATAATCTTTTTTTGTTAACGAAACCTGGAAGGATATTGAATATGACCAGTGCGTAATTTAAACATTACTTTATTATTATTATTATTATTAATATTATTATTATTAGCCAAGCTACAATCCTAGTTGGAAAAGCAGGATGTTGTAAGTCCAAGGGCTCCAATAGGGAAAAATAACCTAGTAAGGAAAGGAAATAAATATACTTCACGAAAGAACATTTAATATCCTCCATAGTTTTAGAACTGTAATAACAATAAAATATTTTTTTCATAAATAATCTATAAAATGAGATTTGTGTCAGCCTGTTCAGTATGAAAATATTTGCTGCAAGTGGCAGGTCATTGATATTGGAGAGAGAGAGAGAGAGAGAGAGAGAGAGAGAGAGAGAGAGAGAGAGAGAGAGAGAGAGAGAGAGAGAGAGAGAGAGAGAGAGAGTTACGAAGGCTTCAATAACAAAGCCTTTATTGCAGGATTTCTGAGAAACGCGAGATCAGTTTACAGTAGTCGAGTGATTATTTGGCAGGGAACATTGCATGAAAGTCCCTTTCTTTTCATTAAGCAGTTGATTTACTGTCACGGCAACAATACATTGGAATGTTTTAATAACAGGAAAGTAATGAGACCTATAAAGTGAAATTTACTGCTTTTTCTTGTTTGTTTGTTTGTTAGTGTGTATATTGACACACAAATAACTCACTTTAGGCTCAATTCAGTCTTGCTAAAGGTTTTTATTTTTGTAAGGTTGAAGTTTAAAAAAAAGATTCTACTGTTCTGTAAAGAAGCAGCATTTAAGTAACCCCGTTAATTTGTATTCTATTCACGTAAACGATGTAGCTGACTAAACAAAATGATTCATAGTTGATAACGTGACCCGATGACAGCGGTGATCATTCAGTATTATCTACCTTAACGAATTTCAGTCGAATTTCTGAATGTCCATCTATTTTAATGTTCGTGAAAAATACCTTACCTGTGCTCTTCGCAAACCTGTCTCACATTATAAAATAACTTAACCGGGATTGAACCACATCAGATAACTCTCTCTCTCTCTCTCTCTCTCTCTCTCTCTCTCTCTCTCTCTCTCTCTCTCTCTCTCTCTCTCTCTCATGTTAATCTTAATTTCTGGTAAATACTGGTTTTAAGCTTATGTGGTAACGTCCCTGACTGGTGATCGCCAGACGGGGGTTCGAGTCCCGCTTAAACTTGTTAGTTCCTTTGATCTCTGCAACCTCACCATACTTATGAGCTAAAGATTGGGGTTTTGGGGGAGCCTATAGGTCTACCTGCTGAGTCATCAGCAGCCATTGCCTGGCCCTTCCTAGGCCTAGCTTGGGTGGAGATGGGGCTTGGATGCTAATCATATGTATAGCCTATATGGTCAGTCTCTAGGGCGTTGTCCTGCTTGCTAGGACAGTGTCATAGTGTCACTGTCCCTTGCCTCTGCCATTTATGAGCGGCCTTTAAACATTAACCTAGAATTTAGATTTTTGTGGTATGTCATACGAAATTTTCACCCTCAATAATGTGGAAAGTTAGTCGTGGACTATTCTATTTTTGTTAAATTTAATGGAAATTTTTTTACTTTCTTCTTGGTAAGGGTAAAAGAGACTCTAAGCTATGATAAACAGCTCTTCTATGAGAAGGACATTCCAAAATTAAACCATTGTTCTCTAGTCTTTGGTAGTGCCATAGCCTCTGTACCATGGCTTTCTACTGTCGTGGATTAGAGTTCTCTTGCTATAGGGTATATTTGGGCACGCTGTTCTATCTTATTTCCCTTCCTCTTTCTTTTTTCAAGTTTTTATAGTTTGCATATATAAGATCTGACTCAATGTTACTGTTCTTAGATTATTTTATTTTGATTGTTTATTAGTTCTTCACTTGTAGTTTATTCATCTCCCAGTATCCTTTTTTCACTGGGCATTTTAACCCTGTTGGATCCTTGGGTTTATAGCATCTTACTTTTTCAACTAGGGTTATAGCCTAGCTTCTAATGATGATAATGTTTTGAGAAGTTCCCATCTAGCAACCCACGTCTTTTGTCAGTGGATGTGGCGATTGTTGTCTAGGTTTGCCAAAAACAAATAATAATAATAAAGTAGAAAAAAATAAACTCTTGATTCGAGATATGTGATAGATCAAATGGCAACCTCCCCCTTACCTCCCCTTGTATGCCCAAACCAAGGTCAAGCAGCCATCATGAATGTCAGACACACTCGACCAATTCGCTCAAAGTACGTATCATAGTTTATCATATTAGAAGAACAATATACAATATATACATATCTTTTATAATATCAATATTCATTCAAGAATATACTGGCCCGCCCCAAGAAACATGCCTTTATTACTATCGAGTATTTTATTTGAAAATTGTATTAATGCTTTTAAATATTGGTAGTATTTTCAGTGATTAGTTCTGTTTTTAAAAGCATTAGATTGTTCTTTCATTTTTTATGACTTCATAAAAAGAGCCGAAAGTAGTATATAATCATATCTATACATTTGTGACTTCCCTGAATACACTAAGTGAAACGTGCTAATTCAGTTATTGAACGTGTTTATACTAAAGTTACAGAATTTTATATAAATTTTCTCTTGATACATATTCGTATGATCATAAAATGGTATTTAATCAGATGGTCCTACCAGTATTAACTTGTGCATCAGAAAGAGCTATGGAAAGAATAATTATGGGATTAACGCTAAGAGACAGAAAAAGAGCAACATGGACACGAAAGCAAACTATAAAGTAGCGGATGTTCTAACAATATACAAGAAAAATAAATGGACATGGACAGGACATATAATGAGAATGACAGATAACAGATGGACATTGAAGATAACAGAATAGGTCTCAGAGATTACAAAGGAAGCAGGGGAAGGAAGAGAAGACGATGGATTGACGAACTTAAGAAAATTTGTTAGTTTAAACCTTCACAGAGAGTCCATAAACGGACGGGAATGGAAGGACATGTCTGAGGCCTTTGTTTTGCATTGGACTAGTAACTGCTGCTGCTGATGATGATGATGAAAATGGTGCACCATTGTTGGAATTGAGTGTCGCATTTATCACTTATGTGTAACCAACTTTTATTTATCACTGATGAAAAAAAAATACATTTAGTAAGATACTGATTTTGTGCTGTCTGGTTTTAAGCGGTTGTAACTTTATTTTATAAAATTTCTCCCTGTTTGGACCCTTGAATCTATGTGACATTTTACGAATCTGCGCACCGTAATTGAGGTATATTGAGTTATGTATCTGTGTGGATATCCAATCTGATCAAGATTATCTGTTACATTTAATTATTTTAGCTTGGTACTGTATTCAAGATACATCCGTATCCTGATAATTTAGTCTTGTTATTATTATTATTATTATTATTATTATTATTATTATTATTATTATTATTATTATTATTAGCTAAGCTACAACCCCAGTAAGAAAAGCAGGGTGCTGTAAGCTCAAAGGCTTCAATAAAGAAAACTTGCCTAGGGACGAAAGGAAATAAGAAAATAAATACACTACAAGAGAAGTGGTGAACAATTAAAATGAAATATTCCAAGAACATTAACATCATTGAAATAGATCCTTCTCTCTGGTTACGGTTCTTTCCCTTTGCCTACACAGACACCGAATAGTCTGGCCTATTCTTTACAGATTCTCCTCTGTCCTCATACACCTGACAACACTGAGATTACCAAACAATTCTTCTTCACCCAAGGGGTTAACTACGGCAATGTAATTGTTCAGTGGCTACTTTCCTCTTGGTAAGGGTAGAAGAGACTCTTTAGCTATGGTAAGCAGCTCTTCTAGGAGAAGGGCTCTCCAAAATCAAACCATTGTTCTCTAGTCTTGGGTAGTGCTATAGCCTCTGTACCATGGCCTTCCACTGTCTTGGGTTAGAGTTCTCTTGCTTGAGGGTACACTCAGGTACACTGTTCTATCTAGTTTCTCTTTCTCTTGTTTTGTTGAAGTTTTTATTGTTTATATAGGAAATATTTATTTTAATGTTGTTACTATTCTTAAAATATTTTATTTTTCCTTGTTTCCTTTCCTCACTGAGCTATTTTCCCTATTGGGGCCCCTGGGCTTATAGCATCCTGCTTTTCCAATTAGGGTTGTAGCTTAGCATTTAATAATAATAATAATAATAATAATATATAAACTAGAAGGAAGCCATGCCAGCTTGTTCAACATTAGAACATCGATGTGTTGAATAATCTTACTGGTGCAGTCATTTTCGGTATATTTCCTATCAAGCCTTAGATTGTTAATTATTTTCTGTATGTAGCATTGAAATCTTGAGTATCTCCTTTGCATAGCGTAATGGTTAGCTGTATATTTTTGTTGGTATAGTGGATTTTTTTCAGATATGCCTTGAGAAAACCTTTAGATTTTTATAACCTTATATTTCGGCCGTTTTCAAAGGCATAACCTTGAATATTTCAATATTTTAAATCTTCAAACACAACACTCATTTGTTATAAATAGCATTATAAGTGATTTATTTATTCAAGGTCGGAATTCTAATATACTTGCTACACTTCAGTAGTATTTTAAGTCATTGTCGTCCGGAGAAATATTTAAAAGTGTTGAATATGTAATATTCAATGAGAACTGGCAAGATATTTTTTCCTCATTTCGGAGAGCAAAAATTTAGAACGAAATGAATGAGAAATTTTGGGAGTGTCGGCTTTATGAAAGATTTTTTAGCTAATTGCTTTTTGCATATATCAGGGTTTTAATTGCGCGTGAATTGACCACAGAGAGAGAGAGAGAGAGAGAGAGAGAGAGAGAGAGAGAGAGAGAGAGAGAGAGAGAGAGAGAGAGAGAGAGAGAGAGAATATGAATGTTAATGTTCTCAAATTACTTTTTTTGTGGGTGTATCATCATTATTTTTATATTCTGTGGAGTATGATAAAATTCTTTCCTTAGCAAGTATTACAAAACTACTGTATAGTGATTAGAATAATTATCATTGTAACAAATCAGAAGCAAAGATTTACTTGGCGAAATTATGATTAATGTTATCATTATTTATATAGAAATAAAAGAATTCTTTAAGGTCATTGAATTTATTAAAAAAGCTAGAGATAGGAAAAAGAGACTGAAAAACTGGTAATGAGTCACGTTTAGTACAATTGAGGCCTTACCTAACCATGTCCGATATGGGTTAAGGGTTTTGTGGAAAATCTCATTGAAGTAAAGTAGAATTTTATATATATATATATATATATATATATATATATATATATATATATATATGCGTGTGTGTGTGTGTGTTTTATATACACATTGTGAAGCAATGCCGATTGTAAAGTCTAATAAAATGAAGATTAATGGCAATGCTTTTTTCAGTTGTTAAAATTTTCTTAAAATGAAAGCCTAATATGCCAAGATATTTGTGAAAGCTGAAGAACTAACGCCTTTGATAGTAACACAAGTTATTTGGTCAATAGTCTAAAGACAAATGATAATTATTCTCTATTATATAATGACGAAGATGTAGGTGACTTTTGTTATTCTTTGGAAGTAATTTGGTTCATAGAAATAATAGTTTTTTTCGATTTTACAAATATACCTTTATAATGTGTTTTCTTTCTATCTGTTGTTTATTTGAGCAAAGTATTGAAATTCGTTCTAGCATTATTATTATTTTTATTATTATTATTATTATTATTATTATTATTATTATTATTATTATTATGTTATTATTAATACTATTATGATTATTATTATTATTATTTTTATTGTTATTAATATTATTGTTGTTGTTGTTATTATTATTATTATTATTATTATTACAAGCTAAGCTATAACCCTAGTTGGAAAGCAAGAGGCTATAAACCCAAGGGCTTCAACAGGGAAAAATAGCAGAGTGGGGAGAGGAGACAACGAAATAAATAAACTACCAGAGAAGTAATACAGTCAAAATAGAATATTTAAACAATACTTGTATTGAAAAGATATGACTATAGCTAATTTTAGTCTATAATTGGCTATTTTTCTCATAACTGAGAAGCATCGTAGGAAGATTGTCTGATAAAGTGGTGGATGTCCTTGTATAGCAAATCTAAATTAGAATAAGTAAGCAACACCCGTCCTTTTATATTGAATCTTAATTAGAATAAGTAAAAAACATACCCATGGAGAAATTTGTATTCTTGGTACGTGAAAGCATATAATTCAGAATAATAAAAGAATGTTCGTTTTTAGGGTATTTGTTGATTTGAAAAGAAATTTACGGATGTTTTATTACGCGAACATCTCTCAGTCGGTAATAACTTTTTTCTTGTTTTGTCTCCGAACGATATCACTAGATAGCGAGTGCTGATTGGATAGAGAATGTTTCTCATAAATTCGGAATTCAATAAACTTCGTCTCTTCCTCTCGATGGAAAGGTTATTGTTACCAGGGGACAAAAGTGAGACTCATTTTGTGATTTCATGATTTTCCGTCGTCTCGGGTTTCCAAGTATTGATTTCAGGCAACAAGTTGGTCTTGTTTCGAATTGGAGAGCTGCGACTGTAAGATGAGCAGTGTTTAGTTTATGGGGAATTTCATGTCGGTAGCAATAAGATGTCCTTAGGAGGAGATCACAAAATGCCAGGCCAAGAGCGTGGTTTATTACCTCCGCCAACGAAGTTGGAAGAATGTTATGTTTTACCCCTTGTTTTTGTGTTTGTGTATGTGTTTGTTTGTAGAACAGCTTCCTGGCCACAATTTTAATCGTAGAGTAGTGAAACTTGCAGGGATTAACTCTAATGTAAAAAGCTGGAAATAATTAAATTTTGGAAAACCAAAGGTCAAAGGTCAAGGTCACGGCCAAGCAAAATTTCCAATTCATGTAATCAGCCATAAGTTTGGACATCGTTGTTACAGAGACTTCAAACTTTGAGTATATGAAATTCCACGTCAATCAGTACATGTTAAAGTGAAGGGTCAAGGTCAAGACCGAGCAAAAGGTCGAGAAATAAGCTGCTGCTGCGGAGGTCTGCGTTGTACTGAGTTTCCCCCTAGTTGTTTTTGTGGTATGCTTCCGGTTTATTTAGGTTATTAACCTTGCATAGCCTACGTGACGTAAACTAGCCTGTCTTGTTGGATTTTTATTTAATGGGTGATCTTTATGCTTAAGAGAAGGGCCTGTACTGTATTTTCAAGTTATTGAGACCATTAATTATTAAACCTGTGAACTTGGCGATGAAAGTAAATTTGAATATTCACCCAAATGAATAACCAAATTTGTCGACATTCAAAATTAGTAGTATACTCCATTTGAATCCCATGTTTCCTTTTGGTTTAGGTTGATCTTAGAAATTTTGTACTTCGATTCTTTTCCAATTTTAGATTATTTTATCGGGTTACTGATTTTCCTTGTAAATTTATTGAAATACATTAGTTATTTAGGGCCCCTGTATTTGTTAAGCATCTCCTAGACTTTAATTACGCTTTAAGTCACAAGAGTTGCTCTGCGATATTTTTAGTAAGGAGTTTTGCATCTGACCACAGAGAGCAAACTAGTTACATATTTAGTAACTTTTCCATTTCGGCACTAAATTTATTCCTTTATTTTTTTTTTTTTTTGTGCTGGGTGGAGGGGGGGGGGGGGGTGTTGTAGGATATTTTGTATGACTCATTTTGATGCTAGAACAGAAGCTTTGGAATAACTCAATTTACCGGAAGTGACCTTTCATTTCAAAATTGTCCAGCTGAAGATGTTTGTAGGCTGAGAAAAAGTAGGTTCTCCCTCAATTTATTTTTCTTTGTTACTACTACTACTACTACTACTTGCTAAGCTACAACCCTAGTTGGAAAAGTGGGATGCTATAAGCCCAAGGGATCCAACAGGGAAAATAGCCCAGTGAGAAAAGGGAATAAGGAAAAATTACAAGATAAGTTCAAGAACAATAATAACATTAAGATAAATCTTTGATATGTAAACTATAAAAAATTTAAAATAACAAGAGGATAAAAACTTCAAAATAACGAAAGGAAGAGAATACTAAAGTATTTAGTTGGCGTATACTTACAATTCAAATCTATAGTATTCGCTCTAGTTTCGTACGTGTCTAATTATGAAAATTTTCAGGTTTCTGAATGTAAATCAGATGTCCATATAATCTGTAAAATGGGATCTATACACAAGAGATGATGATGCGACATGCTTTGGTGTAGTTGCAAGTTTCCGTACCCTTCTGTAAAGGGGATATCGACAAAGATTCTGTGGGTGCGTATAGCGGTCTTGAAGGATTGTACATTATTTTCAAGATGGTGTATCTGACAGTCCTGTCTCATGATTCCGTAAAACTCGTCTGTTGTGGTCAAATTGCAAATGGTTTATGGCTCTCTCTCTCTCTCTCTCTCTCTCTCTCTCTCTCTCTCTCTCTCTCTCTCTCTCTCTCTCTCTCTCTTCGTCCATAGCTAGCTCATTGCAGTTATGATGCAAATGGTCGTAAGATTTAATGACTTATAAAACAAGAGTGTGGTATATTAAGGAGTGTTGTTTATTTTTTATGTTTATGTCTACTGATATAGAACTTAGGACTGACATGAATCACTTGGTTATTGTCCGTTCCTTTCTAGGATTGAATTTCGTCAGTTGTCCTTCTGATTAAGAGATCAGATTTGAAGTTAAAACCCCTACATTATTATTTATTAGATGTGCTCATTAGTATTATTTGTAATTGTTTACACTGTCTTTTTTGTAAACTGGTATTTGACCACAAATATCTGGGAATAGCAAAGGTCACAAGGAAGACAAATCTTTTCAATTTTGTCCCTCAATAGATGTTAATTGGCTTAACGAAAATACTCCATGATTTTGTATTTTATGAATAATTTTATCCCTGCCTGGAGTTCTGCTGTACTTGGGTTCGAGACCCGCTTAAGCTTGATAGTTTCTTGTAGTGTATGTAACCTCACCATCCTTGTGAGCTAAGGAGGAGGGATATGGGGGAGCCTATAGGTCTACTTTCTGAGCCATCAGCAGCCATCGCCTGACCCTCCCTTGTTCTAGCTTGGGCCCTGATCGTATGCAAGTATTGTTAGTCTTTAGGGAATTGTCCTGCTAGGGCATTGTCACTGATCCATGCCTCTGCCGTTCATGGGTGGCCTTTAAACCTTAGAATATGCATTGTACATATTTCGATGATCATATGTATATATGGTCAGTCTCTAGGGCATTGTCGTTGTCCCTTGTGTCTGCCATTCATGATCTGCCTTTAAACCTTAAAGGGATTGCATTTTACATATTTTGATGATCATATTTATATATGGGCAGCCTTTAGGGCATTATCGCTGTCTCTTGCCTCTGCAATTCATGAGCGGCCTTTAAACCTTAAAGTGATTTCATTGTACATATTTTGATGATCATGTGTATATATGGTCAGTCTATAGAGCATTGTCGGTATCCCTTGCCTCTGCCATTCATGAGTGGCCTTTAAACCTTAAACGGATTGCATTGCATTGAACATATATCGCGTGTTTATTCAACGCGACTGTCTTCCGGTCGCTCGTGTATTATGCTAATGTCACGCTGTGAGTATTATTGAGTTTGTGAAGTTGTAGTTGACTGTAGTCAATAAAGTCAACGATAACATGATTTTGAGTTGAGAGTTGCCGGTGCTTTCTCCTTTAAAGGGGATATCGGCAAAGATTCTCTGGGTTCGTATTTCTGGCAGAATCTTCAGGATATCGAGAAAGGTTTCAGCGTATTTCTGAGGTCGTATATCTGGTGTAGTCTCTCATGCTCGCCTTTTGCAGCTGGGGGTATAAACCTGTACCATTTAGTGTCTCGGATGCAGTTCACCTGGCCATAAATCGTTGAGTTATTGATGTTGTTATTGTATCTCATTTGCAGAAATCGTTCATCTATTGATGTTATTGTATCTCATCTTCTGCAATCTTTCATCTATTGATGTTATTGTATCTCATCTTCTGTAATCTTTCATCTATTGATGTTATTGTATCTCATTTGCAGAAATTGTTCATCTATTGATGTTATTGTATCTCATCTTCTGCAATCTTTCATCTATTGATGTTATTGTATCTCATCTTCTGTAATCTTTCATCTATTGATGTTATTGTATCTCATTTGCAGAAATCGTTCATCTATTGATGTTATTGTATCTTATGTACTGAAATCTTTTATCTATTGATGTTATTGTATCTGATCTACTGAAATCTTTCATCTATTGATGGATGGTATTGTATTTCATGTACTGAAATCTTTCATATATTGATGTGGTTATTGTATCTCATATAATGAAATTTTCATCTATTGATGTTATTGTATCTCATCTACTGAAATTCTTTGATCTATTTATTTAGTTATTGTATTTCATGTACTGAAATCTTTCATCTATTATTATATCTTA
>NC_090743.1:30755076-30785076 GCF_036898095.1 Palaemon carinicauda
TTGCTTTGTGCATAAACACGAACTGCGATCTCTTTGCATTTTGCATAAACACGAACTGCGATCTCTTTGCATTTTGCATAAACACGAACTGTGATCCATTTGCATTTCGCATAAACACGAACTGCGATCCCTTTGTGTTTCGCATAAACACAAAGTGCGATCCCTTTGCGTTTCGCATAAACACAAAGTGCGATCCCTTTGCGTTCCGCATAAACACAAAGTGAGATCCTTTTGCGTTTCGCATAAACACAAAGTGCAATCCCTTTGCGGTTCGCATAAACACGAAGTGTGATCTCTTTGCGTTTCGCACAAACACGAACTGCGATTTCTTTGGGTTTTGCATAAACACGAACTGTGATCTCTTTGCGTTGCACATATACACGAACTGCGATCCCTTTGCGTTTCGAATATACACGAACTGCGATCCCTTTGCGTTTCGAATATACACGAACTGCGATCCCTTTGCGTTTCGAATATACACGAACTGCGATCCCTTTGCGTTTCACATAATCACGAACTGCGATCCCTTTGCATTTCGCATAATCACGAACTGCGATCCCTTTGCATTTCGCATAATTACGAACTGCGATCCCTTTGCATTTCGCATAATTACGAACTGCAATCCCTTTGCGTTTCGCATATACACGAACTGCGATCCCTTTGCGTTTCGCATATACACGAACTGCGATCCCTTTGCGTTTCGCATATACATGAACTGCGATCCCTTTGCGTTTCGCATATACACGAACTGCGATCCCTTTGCGTTTCGCATATACACGAACTGCGATCCCTTTGCGTTGCGCATATACACGAACTGCGATCCCTTTGCGTTGCGCATATACACGAACTGCGATCCCTTTGCGTTGCGCATATACACGAACTGCGATCCCTTTGCGTTGCGCATATACACGAACTGCGATCCCTTTGCGTTGCGCATATACACGAACTGCGATCCCTTTGCGTTTCGCATATACACGAACTGCGATCCCTTTGCGTTTCGCATATACACGAACTGCGATCCCTTTGCGTTGCGCATATACACGAATGGCGATCCCTTTGCGTTGCCCCTTTGCGTTGCACATATACACGAATTGCAATCCCTTTGCGTGGCGCAGAAACACGAACTGCGATCCATTTGCGTTGTGAATAAACACGAACTGTGATCCATTTGCGTTGTGAATAAACACGAACTGGGATCCCTTTGCGTTGTGCATAAACATGAACTGTGATTCTTTTGTTCTGTGAATAAACACGAATTGCGATCCCTTTATGTTGTGCATAATCACGAACTGCGATCCCTTTGCATTTCACAAAATCATGAACTGCGATCCCTTTGCATTGCGCAAAATCATGAACTGCGATCCCTTTGTGTTGAACATGAACGCGAACTGCTATTCCTTGTTACGCGCAAGACACAATAAATAAATTGGCGGTTTCCCTCTCAAAAGGTTTTATTTTGATTTCATGTAATGTGCGACGATAAGTTTACTCATACCGTAGAAATTAACGGGCATATCGGGTAGTGTCGAGACATCAAGCCTCAACCAAAGGACGTTACCTAGGGTAAGAAATGCTGTCTCCGAAGTTTATTGTCCGTTGGCTATCATTTTTACATAACCTATGTATGGATACATTTTTTCTTTATTGCATAGATATTATTATTATTATTATTATTATTATTATTATTATTATTATTCTATAAACTACAATCCTAGTTGGAAAAGTTGGATGCTATAAGCCAAGGGTGGTTCCAACAGGGAAAAATAGCCTAGTGAGAAAAGAAAACAAGGAAATAGATAAATTACAAGAGAAGTAATGAACGAATAAATATTTTAAGAACAGTTTAACAACATTGAAATTGATATTACATATATAAATTATTAAAAAAAACAAGAGGAAGAGAAATAACATAGAATAGTGTGCCCGAGTGTACCCTCATGTAAGAAAACTCTACCTCAAGAAAGTGGAAGACCATAGTACAGAGGCTATGGCCACTACCCAAGTCTAGAGAACAATAGTTTGATTTTGTAGTGTCCTTCTCCTAGAAGAGCTGCTTACCATTGCTAAAGAGTCTTTTCTACCCTTAATGAGAAGAAAGTGGCAGTAGTTAACCCCTTGGGTGAAGAAGAATTTTTCTGTAATCTCAGTGTTGTCAGGTGTATGAGAACGGAGGAGAATGTAGTAATAATAGGCCAAACTAATTGGTGTATGTGTAGGCAAAGGAAAAAATACTCTGTAACCATAGAGTGATCCAATGTAGTACTGTCTGGCCTGTCAAAGGACCCAATTACTCTTTAGTGTTATATATCATGGTCCCATATTTTGGTAACTAATTTTAGTGATTACTAATGATTAGCCTTTGGGAAGAATTTCGTTGTTTTCCAACGGGTTTGTTGTAATTGTCAATGTCTACGTTAAAAAAAAGATTTGCATTTACTGAATCGTTAAGTTTTGGTGAATTTTCATGCAACAGAAAATAATAACGAAATAGAAGGCCTGATGAATGAAGTGTTTTTAGAATTAACGAGTAAATATCTTGTAGCCAATTACCCTCAAAGAAAAATCATTCAAATCAGGCTGATATTTGGTGCAGAGGCTATAGCATAGCCTAAGGTGCAAGAACGTTGGTCATGTAGTCATACAACTGCAACTCACCCTAATCACTGTAAGAATAAGTGGCAGGCACGATGGTGTGAAGTGACCAATAATACAAAATTGAAACAAATCCACCTTTCGGCTGATAAATGTTCATCTTGTAATTCTACAAGTAGGTGTGTAACTTCATTTTAACCAGATTGCGTTTTGACAATACATATGCAACCCACAATTATTTTATGAAGAGTAGGGAAGGGAGACAGGCCCCTCTTTGTAATACCTGTCAAGAGGCAATGGATATTAAACATATTTTGTCCTAGTTTTAATCTTTAGGGGAGGACACATTTACTCCAGGACAAACCTTTAAGAGATATACCGAGGGAAAATTGTAATAGCCTGAACTTGAAAAAATTTATACAGAGTAATGGATTATATCATGAGCTCAAATTAATTTTATCAATTTATTTAATCCTTTTAATCCCTTCTGATTTCACATTTAGATGCTATTGCATGAAGGATGTGTGATTTGTTTTTATAGATTAAAATGATATCAAATGGTGTGAGTGTTCGGGTATGATTGATTAATTTGCATTATGTGGCGCTGAATGGCGTTTGAATGCCCAATGCTTAGGTTGAGGCCTAAATTTTATTTTAAATTCAGTTCAGTTCACTTACCCTAATACTCATCATCATTATCAGCCGTTGCTAGTCCACTGCAGAACAAAAGCCTCTTGGCATTTTTTTTTTCACTCCTGTCTGTTTAAGATTTTTCTACACCAGTTATACCAGCAAATTTCCTTAGTTCGTCAATACATTGTCTTCTCTTTCTTCTCCTCCTTTTGCAATAGCTAAGGACCTAACCTGTTATTGTTAATGTCCATCTGGTATCTGTCATTCTCTTTATAAAGTATGTCCTGCCCATGACCATTTATTTCCTTGAACGAATCAATATATATATATATATATATATATATATATATATATATATATATATGTATGTATGTATGTATATATGTATATCTATCTATCTATCCATTCACAGGCCTTTTCATAATCGAAGATGGGCTTCAAAGAAGTGTTACCCTTAAATTACTCTTCAACTACTTTGAGTTGAGGTTGGGTGTCCTATGATAATTTTCTACCTGTAATTTAACCCACTGCAGTTGGCTTACTATCACATTCAAATTTCATTGCTTGGCTCCATTGTGGAATGATGCAATTTACTAAGATGTATAAAGTTTTCCTCCTCTCACAACTATGGAAACCCGTGTCCGATCACTGGTAAAGCAAATTTAATGGCTACTAACGTATTAGGTTTTTTTATCGAATTGATAACCTTACAAGTCTCTTGGAAACTTGCTCTCTGGTTGCACGTTACCTTGGGGCCTCTGACTGATAGTCTAAAATTGTAAATAGACGTTCAAAAAAGGGTCAAAATTTTGCATCAAAATTTTGATGCAAAATTTGAGTGTGTGTAGGACGTTTTGATGTCAAAATTTTGCTTCAAATCTTTTTTTGACATCAAAACGTCCTACACACACTCAAATTTTGCATCAAAATTTTGACCCTTTTTTTGAACGTGTATGGGCCCCTTAAGAACCCCCGTCCGGAGATACTGTCAAGTGTGTGTGTGTGTGTGTGTGTGTCACGTTACAAAAGGTCCTCGACTTATAAACATTCGGAGATACAAACACAATTCCAAGTGAAATAATGAATCTCGGTTATTGTGTCAAAAGTTCATAATAAAATATATAATTTAATGCAGTAAGTAAGACTACTTATATAATATGAAATGGGACATATATTGAATTATGCAGGTGAAAACCGTAGGCTTGCTGGGTGAAACCTACCCTAGGCCAAAATGGAATAAAGTTCGACTTACAAGCAACTCGACTTACAAACAGCTTCTTGGAACGTATTAAGTTCATAAGTTGAGGACTTTATGTATACAGGAAACGTCTTCTGAAGTGGTGCGGGTAAATAGCAATAACTGACTCAGCTGATTAGATTAAGCCTCTGGCTCAATTGATTAAGATCAAACACGTCGTCGGAGTTCCATTAGTCCAGGCTCGGAGATTGCATATTGCCTATCATGCCGGCATTAGGAAGGTATATTAGAATATAACTAGTATGTGATTTTAGTTATAGGATGTTGTAAGAGCTGATCGTAGTTTTATATTCGATTATCCCAGAGATGGATGTTTTCTGAAAATTGTGTAGTGAGAGAGAGAGAGAGAGAGAGAGAGAGAGAGAGAGAGAGAGAGAGAGAGAGAGAGAGAGAGAGAGCATAAATTATATATCGGCTTCTAAGCTATGACAGTAATTGGCCGTTTGAGGCTCTAGTTTCCCTCTTAAAATTTGGTTCAATAATTCTTTTCTACATCGTTGCTTTCTTATCGGTAAAAAATATTGCCCTGTATTTTCTTTATCCCCTGATTTTGGTTCCGCGTTAATCAAATATAGTGTGAAATCTACAGAAGTATGAGTTTGTTAAAGGTGTCAGCACAATTGGAATGAACATTCAAAGGGATTTAACTTTTTATATGGGTATAGGTCTCTCATGAATGGCAGAGACAAGGGTCAATGGTAATGCCCTAGCCTAGAGACTGGCCATATATCCATGTGATCAGCTCCTAAGTCTCCTCTCCATCCAAATTGGGACCAGGGAGGGCCAAGCGATGGTGAGGGTGCTCACACTTCAAAAGGCTATTGAGCTCAACCGGAACTCGATCCTATGTCTAGCAGAACACCCGGCAGGGACGTTTCCAATAGGCCACCACCACACGGATAAATTCTTTATAAAACATTTTCATGATTTTACCTCCAGTCTTATGTCGGTAGACCTGTTAGACCCCCTATAGGCCATTTTACCTCTTGCAGTATCCTCAAGGCCAATTCTGAAGTCACTTGAATGACTTAATTTATATTTTAATTTTCATGTGAAATAAGCAATATTCATCTTCCTTTCATATACTCATTTATGGTGTCTTTAGTGGCATTCATAAATGGTTGGTATTAATATCTTTTTAAGCAAGCTTCTAAGTGAAAACTTTCGTAAGTAGGTTAATGACTTCGGTGCTTTTTGTGTTTATGTGCTTCTTATTAACGATTTTGATAATTGGTTTTAGTCGCCGCAGAGATTCCAGTCAAAATAAGCCCCACCCATGATGACGTCATAGCCAATCATGTTGTCTTCCCCGTGAAAGTGATTATAAGTTAGCAAAGCTTGAAATTTGTAAGGGGGTGTATTGTGACCGCTACTAATGTGTGAGACGGCTTCATTGGCTATGAAGTCATCATGGGTGAGGCTTATTTCGCCCAGAATCATCGTGGCGACTTTAGTAGTAACAATATGTGTTGTTTGAGCTCGCTGTCCTATTTAAGATCACCTCAGATGACGTAGGAGACATACATCAGCAAATGAAAGAATTAACTCTTGCTTTTATTTAGCTATAGAAGCCTTATTTTTTTATGATTGCCAAGTAATATCTCCATTATGGAAAGAATGGGTAATAGTATATCTAAAAGTAGAATAGTTGGTCCTTAACAAGCATGTGCTCCTCGTAAATGCAACTGTCAAACTCCAATATATAGTAAATTTAGCGACGAAAGTCTCTTTACATCATGCAATTAGGATGAGTAAACATCAGTAAGATAAGGAAAGAAAGAAAATAACTCTCAGTGGACCTTACATGGACCTTGAGAAAAATATAGTTATATTTAGTGTTTTATTCTCTTGAGAAGAGTTGAAAATACTCTAAAGAAGAATAGTATGTAAAGGTTGTAATGTAGTCTGAAAAAAATGTAGAAAACAAGTTAATGTGTTCGAAAATTCCCCCAAAATTACCGTAGATAATGTAATTGGCCTTTATAAATTACATCCTTGGCCCTAATCAGCCTTAGGGCTCCCCGAAGACGTATACTTGAAGTATAAGGATGAGTGAGCGATTAATATTGTTTTGAATATGCGTTGACTTTTTTTTTTTTTTTTGGCTTAGTTTCCCACGGGGCGTCGCAGTGGCTTAGTTAAAGATTATTTTAATTAACTAAGCGCTATGAAGTGCCCGAGTAACTGATCTATGAAGATAAATGGACAATTTTTAAGATTGCTGTGAAATTTGTGGTTTATTTGATTGGAAGTTCTCATATTTCACCTTGAGAGGGAGGCAGAGAATTAGATGGATAAGGTGTAGGATGATTTTGAGAGAAGAGGTTTGGTGGAAGATGGTGCCTTTGATAGAAGGCATTAGAGAGGACGCATCAGGCAACCCATCCCTTAATGTAGGGATAACGGTGGGAAAGAAGATATTTCACCTGATATACCGAATGAGGAGATAAGAAAATATAAATCAAAGGTTTATTAAGGTATTTGACTCTTATATTATGTGTTAATTACGACATTTGCCACAAAACATTAACTGTTAATCACTGTTATGGAATATAAAATACTTAAACCTAAGTAAGTTATCGATTTTTAACTGTCTTCGGAAATTATTACTCTTTATTTCTTTGGTTTGTTTATGGTAATAGTTTACAAAGTTCAGTTTATTTTTTAAAAAAAAATAGAAAAAAAGAAAACCCAATTAAGATTTTATGGTTAATAATTGACATTATATTAAATTTCATTTTCATTGAAGTAGCTTTCCACCAGTGATTTGAAGATTCATTGAAAGTTTAGGTAAATCCAGACTGGGAGTTCTCTGTCTCTCTCTCTTTGGCAGCACAAACCTCAGTTGAAGTTCCTTGAAAATAAAATAAATGGAGTTTAAACAGGAGACTGTGTGCTTTGGCATGCAATGAGACATTTAAATTATTAATGTGATCGAGCGAATAGTGAACCGTACAGCTGGTAAGTTGTAGAAGCATTGAGAATGCAGAACACTTTCAAGATTTTTTTAGTACCTGCAGTATGTATCTGTTTTTGGAATTTAGATATTTGAGAGCTCTCACTCGGCAATATTACGACTTCTATGTTACTCCCAGTGATATGTTAAAATAGCTCAAACTATCCGTGTGAACGAAGGGATGTTATTTAGTACCTACAGTATATACAGTATTTACTTTTTGGAATTTAGATATATGACAGTTTTCACATATGAATATCACTTCTTGAAAGATTGGAAAATGATAGAATAAGAATGGCACGGGTAGTAAAGATTAGAGAGATGATAAGAGTGTCATGACTGAGATGGTGTGGCCACGTGTTAAGGATGGTTGGTGTTGAGGGAGTGAGGAAGGCTTGGGAGGAGCCTGTAAGGGGGAGAATATCAAGAGGGAGGCAGATAATTAGATGGCGATATAAGGGGAAGGATGATATGAAGAGAAGAGGTTTGGTAAAAGAGGATGCCTTTGATCTAAGGCATTGTAGAGGGCGCATCAGGCAACCAACCCCTTAATGTAGAGATAGCGGGGGGGGGGGGGGAGAAGACATACGAATATTACGACGTCAATGTTACTCCCGTTGAATATGTTAAAACAATTTAAATTATCCTTGTGAATAGAATGGATGAAATTTAGTCTTAGATTTTTGTTGGATATATTTAAAGTTTGGTGCTACTAGGCAATGCTGTGTCACTTAATGCTGATTGCCATGATTATGTTTTTTATGATGATAATAATAATGATAAAACTGAGATGGAAGAAAAAGATTAAACTAGATTACATTATAATTGTAATTTTCATTAAGAGTTCATGTCTGTTTCCAAAGTATATATATATATATATATATATATATATATATATATATATATATATATATATATATATATATATATATATATATATATATATATAAACACACATATATATATGTATATATATACATATATATATATATATATATATATATATATATATATATATATATATATATATAGATATACAGTATATATATAGATATATAAAAAATTCTTGAATTTAAAATTAAAATGGTCATTTCTCAGGACATTTATAGTATATGTTAATATACATTGTACGGAAATACTTTTATGTAGAATGGGGGAAAAGTAGGTATATAAGAAGTAACAGAAGTAGGCTGTTTCTTTATGTTTCTGGCGATCCTTATCTTTTTCAAAAGGAAGATAAGTTACTGATTTGTATAGTAACTATTGTTCAGCACCCCTGAGGTCGACTTTACAATACATACTATCTCATAATCACCTACCTCGTTAGTGGCACATTCAATGGATACGAATACATCTTGTTAGTTTTGGTCTCTTTTAATTTCGCAATGTCATGGAAAGAAAGTTGCTGAAGGGATTATAGCATTCCTCTGGTTTGTTGAAAGTTATAGAAAGGATAATGTATTTGATCTCTCTCTCTCTCTCTCTCTCTCTCTCTCTCTCTCTCTCTCTCTCTCTCTCTTTCTTTCTCTCTCTTTTTTTCTCTTTCTCTCTCTCTCTCTCTCTCTCGCCATTTATTTTCTTCAATCCCCCTTATATGTCGCTTAAAACCAATTGAAATATCTCTAGTTGAATTTTGATTGGAGGAATAACCATAACAAAGGTTGAAGACAGATTGTCGCTGAGGAAAGATACAGGTGAAGAGATATTTTGGGGGTCAACGTTTTGACAGAACAGATAAAAGATACTCGTGAAATCTGAAACATACGGGGATTCTTGACCGGGATTCCCCGAGGGCTTTGTAGAATAAAAAATCGTCCTTTTGTATCCTATTCAGCTCAAGTAGAAAAAAATATTATCTTTAAAAACATTTTACGCATTGTCAATTATAAAGTCTTTATAGTCTTTAGGGCAAAACTTTCTGCCGTATTGTTTACATTAACTGTGTTTTTTATCCTAAATTTCTTTTCTATATGTTGCCGGTTATTTTTATATTTTTCTACGCAAGAACAGATAATTTAGTTGTGATATCTTGGGGGTTTGAGTTATGATTTATTTTGTACTTTTCAATTGTCTAGACCAGTGATAGTTAAACTGGGTACATAGTGCACTATGATTTTTTCAAAGGGTACATTAATGGGCACATGACATGGCCAGTGTGCACGAGTGCACAGTACGAAAATAAGATCCAGGAAGAAAATTGTACGTGTATAAAGGTTAAAGTGATCTGGTTTCAGTTTCATCAGAATAGATATTCACCAAAACGTCAGCCTGGCAAGCCCAATTTCCCACTGTGGTGCCCAACCACAGCAGTGGCCTCCCCAGTAAACAGCTTAAGCTCATGGTCCCGGGCGGGTATCGATCTGTTGCCATGCAAATGCTAAGCGAACACGTTACTACTGTACTAATCTGGAGGCTATTATATCTAATAAGATCTTGATTTGAATTGAGATAAAATATTGCAGATTGCATTAGTATATTAGACTCATAGCCTATCTAATAAAAATATCAATTATTATGGGGGTACCCTAACTTTATAAAAGACGCAGTTTTTGACAAGGGGGAGGTTTGGCAATTGTACATACAAAGCAATTTTTTACATCTCATCCAGCTACAATAAGCTTGTAGTTACAAAACCAGAATAAATGCCATTGGTAAAAGATATGTATCAAACTAACTAAGGCATTCAAAGGAACGTTTTCATGATTGAGTTTATTCGTATTTCTTAACTGTAGCCCATCATTAATGACACTCGGGAATAATGATTGGTTAGTGTAAGATCATCATCATCATCATCTCCTCCTACGTCAATTGACGCAAAAGGCCTCGGTTAAATTTCGCCAATCGTCTCTATCTGGAGCTTTTAATACAATACTTCTCCATTCATCTTCTACTTCGCGCTTCATAGTCCTCAGCCATGTAGGCCTGGGTCTTCCAATTCTTCTAGTGCCTTGTGGAGCCCAATTGAACGTTTGGTGTACTAATCTCTCTTGGTTAGTGCGAAGAGCATGCCCAAACCATCTCCATCTACCCCTCATCATTATCTCATCAACATATGGCACTCGAGTAATCTTATAGTTTCATTACTTATCCTGTCCTGCCATTTAACACCCAATATCCTTCTGAGGGCTTTGTTCTCAAATCTACTAAATCTATTGGAGATTGTTTCATTGTCACACCATGACTCATGTCTATAGAATAACACCAATCTCACTAAACTGATATATAGTCTGATTTTTATATGTAATTTCAGGCAATTTGATTTCCAAATTTTACTCAACCTAGCCATTCTGATTTGCTTTTTTTTCAATCTTTCACTAAATTCTAATTTTAAAGCCCCTGTATTGGAGATCATAGTTCCTAAATACTGAAATGATTCTGCCTCATTAATCCATTCTCCTTCCAATGATATTTCATCTTCCATTGCATACCACGTCCTCATCATCTCTTTCTTTCTTCTATTTATTTTCAGCCCATCGTCGTGTGATATTTCATACATTCTGGTAAGCAAGCATTACAAATCCTATGGTGTTCTGCTAATAAGAACTGCATCATCAGCATACGTTTGGTCTGCTAAATTCTTATCACCAATCAAGTCCAATCCTTCTCCACCATCTCTGACTGTTCTACGCATTACAAAATCCATAAGGAGGATAAACAACATAGGTGACAACACATTCCCTTGGAGGACTCTGCTGTTCACTGGAAATTCATTTGATAAGACTCCATTAACATTAACTTTGCATTTGCTATGCTCATGAACAAACTTAATCATATTTACATATTTAAGAGGAATTCTATAATAACTCAAGACTCTCCCCAAAATTGGCCAGTGCACACTATCAAAGGCTTTTTCATAGTCCACAAATACCATCAAAAGGGGATTTTTATATTCTGTGCATTGCTGTATAGCATGTCTCAAAATTACAATTTGGTCAGTGCAACTTCTACCTTTTCTAAATCCTGCTTGTTCATCTCTCAGCTTTTTATCAATCTTTCTCTCCAGTCTCTTCAGAATAAGCATACTATATATTTTCATAACAACTGACGTAAGTGCTATGCCTCTGAAATTATTGCAATCAGTCAGATATCCTTTTCTTGCTACTTTCACAAACATTCCTAACTCCCATTCATCAGGTTTTGCCTCTGCATGCCACATTCTACATTATATTTGTAAGATATAAGTAAAAATCCATAGGGATATAAATTGTTTTTACTTTGGAAATTCCATTTTGAAAATCATAATTATTAAACATTGATGTAGGGACAAAACAGGCTTTGAAACATGATATAATCTTTTTTTTTTTTTTTGGAAGTTTTTCGAGCAGTAATATTTGTTTTGATTTTTTTTGTCAAGAGTAGTATAGATTTGGATGTTTGTCCTATAGTATTACAGTAAACCCTTTTATGTTTGATCCACTGTATCTTGATCACTTGCTTACAGCGGCATGCTTGGTATTTTAGTGCATTTGTTTGTTTGTGTTGTCTGGATACCCCACAAATGCTACCTTTGAATTGCGGGAATTCCTCTTGCTTGCTAGTTTACCGAAGACCATTTCCTGCCCAGTAAAGCTTTCTCTGTGATATCAACTATTTCACAATATTGATGACTGGATTCGTATCTAAAAGTTTTCATTTTTTTTATTTCACGCAAATTATGATTAGAAACCTCTGGTGTTTTCAATTATACGCAAATCATTATAAGAAATATATGCCATGAAGAAAACGTTAGATTATTCAAATATATAGGAAATGCTACATAATCGTGATATTGATAGAACATGTTGACATCCTGGAAAGGCATTTTCAAATGACGTAAGATGCTGCTGATTGAAAAAATAAATAAAAAGAACAATGAAGAAAACATGGTAGAATATGGATAGGTTAATCAAATAAACAGGAACTGCTACATAATTGTGATGGTGATAGAACAAGAACACAGCCTGGAAAGACTTTCTCACATGATATAAGATGTTTCAGATAAAAAAAAAAAAAAAACAGTAGTAAACAATATTAGGGGTATAACCTATAGTGAAAAATTCCATTGTATAGTCATAATTTTCAACCAGCATTCATTATTTGGGTATTTTAGATTTACTTTTGGTAATAGATTTATGGAATGCTAATGGAAATTAATCAATCAATTACATCATTCTACATTCACTTTCCAGATAAAGAAACATTAATTTCGAGAGAGATCTTTAAACGAGGTTCGAATGCTTGCTGTTTTAAAGTGTGTGTTAAAAGACTCGTTTTAAGTGATTGAGTGAAGTGACTAATTGCTCCGTAAACAAAACGGGTAATTGATTCCGCTCTCGAAACTCTTCTGAAGAGATAAAGATAGTGGGAGTGGAAACAGTGGTTACCTTTGCCAACTTCGAAGGTTACGTTTTGATAGACGTGTATTTATTTATGTTTATATTAAGGTATGTTTGTTACTCACTGTTTGTATGGTTGTGTTATGGTGATTCGCACATCTCAAAAACTATTGGACCGAATCTTTTGAAATTTTGGAGTGTGTTTGGCCATGGTCCAAGGACAATATGATTAGATTTTGGGAGTGATTAGATCAAAGGTCAAGGTCGCGAAAAGGTGAAAAACGCCTTATTGCTATATTGTGTTGAATGTTTATCCGATTTTCATGAAACGTGCAAAAATATGCTTAATTCCATTGCCTATCTTTTGATAAACAACATGATATAGCTGATGGAATGCGCTCTACCGACTGCCCGTTTTAGGTAGATTATGATTAACGTTTTGGTTTAGATAGAATGAGTTCGTATTCAAGTGTAAGTTATAGTTTATTTCGGTTTGGCTTCAGAGATATATTATGCTTTCATATTTGGAACCTAGGAAAATGAATGCAGTATTAACGTGGCTTTAAACTATTTTATTTTTAATCTCTAGCTTTGTTTGTATATGATTGGGTATGGTTTTATAAGTCAGTGAAAATGTATGCTTGAAAATGTATGCTTTACAAGGCATTATCTATGACTGTGGGCGAAGAGAGTGCTGACGAAGCTTAATGGGTTCCATGTATCATTTTAAATAACAATTTTCCCGTAAAGAAATCACAATTTGACATATAACGGTGGATGGAAAATTTGATAATTTTGTTGACAATGTTTCGTAGGTATTGTCATTCCTGTAAATCAATATATGTTTAGAATTCGTGTGTAGAGTTCGCATGATATGTACTACTGGAACATGCGACAGCTGTCGTATTGTGGAAGTTGTACGTGGAACGATTTTTTAGGACGCAATTTTTATACTGTCTTATTTTCTTTATTACTTATTGAATTATATTTTGCAGATGCTTATTCTGTATATGAACGTCGTTTTCAGATTGCTTCATAAGTATGTTTATTTATTTTTTGGTAATTCTAACAATGAAAATAATAGCCTTAGAATAGTATTGAATTATAGAAAGTTAATAGAATATTGATTTCTTAAAGAAAAATTAAGTATTGACAGTAGTTATGTATTAAGTTTTAAATTGTCCCTTTTACACGTTTGACTAAAAAAGTAATTTTCAACTTAGTGAATTCTCAAAATGTTTTGCCAAGTGACGAATTGCATGCTATAGCTATTGACAATGCGAAGTCAATAATCCTAAATGGGTCGTATTGGGTGCCTCCATTTGCATAGTGTACGCTTTTATCCTTTTGGAGAAGCCTGTGATCTTTCCTTTAAGTAGGACACTCCAGCTCGATTAGTAGAACAGTTCGTTGCGAGTTGGGGAAAACAGTTACGCCCAGACTGTGTGAGAGAGAGAGAGAGAGAGAGAGAGAGAGAGAGAGAGAGAGAGAGAGAGAGAGAGAGAGAGAGAGAGAGATTCAATGTTGGCGGAAAGAAAACGGCGATACTATAATAGTATTGGAACACACACGTGTAGATGCCTGCGCGTGCGCATATGCAAGCATACGCATGTGAAGGGGCGGGGAGGTAGATGGAGAGGGAGTCAGAGAATTAGATGGCGAGATAAGGTTAAGGATGACAGAGAGAGAGAAGAGTTTTGATGGCAGAGGCTACCCTTGATAGAAGACATTAGAGTGGGCGCATTAGGCATCCGACCCCTTAATGTAGAATGACGGTGGGAAAGAAGTGTGTATATATATATATATATATATATATATATATATATATATATATATTATATATATATAAATATATATGTACTCTATATTATATATATATATATATGAACTGTATATATATATATATATATATATATATATATATATATATATATATATACAGTATATATATATATATGTGTGGGTGTGTGTGTGTATATATATACATACACATATATACATACATACATGTGCATTTTTATATAAGGAAAAGCAAATATAAAGAATGGCTGTTTATGACGAAGGAAGGAGTGTGTGATGACAGAGAGAGAGAGAGAGAGAGAGAGAGAGAGAGAGAGAGAGAGAGAGAGAGAGAGAGAGAGAGAGAGAGAGAGGTGCTTCGTGAAATATTCAAAAGATCCTCTCCAAAAGAGGGAGCCTTTGATAAAGAGGAAGTTGCCATAGGAGATGAAATGGCTCCCGTGCATGTAAGTCTTTCTTTTACTCCTTCATATTGCTTATGAGGGTGAACGTTAAATCCTCTATTTTTTAAGGATTAAAGGAGTTTAATTTGATCAGGAAAGGTTAGGGTTGCATGAGGGGCTGAAATGGACTTTGTTTATTAGCTTGTTCGAATGGTAATGACGCAGCAATATATTTGTGTCTTGCAAACTTTGTTATTATTAATAATGATAATAATAATCATTATTATTATTATTATTATTATTATTATTATTATTATTATTATTATTGTTACGCGGTTAGTCATAAAACTAGTTGGAAAAGCGGGATGATATAAGCCCAAGGGCTCCAACAAGGAATAGTAGCGCAATGAGGAAGGGGAACAAGGAAATAAATAAACTACGAGAGAAGTAATGAACAATTATAATAAAATGTTTTAAGAACAGTAACAACATTAAATTGATTTAGATCTTTCATATATAAACTATACAAGCTTAGACGAACAAGAGGAAGAGAAATAAGATAGAATAGTGTACCCGAGTGTACCCTCAAGCAAGATAACTCTAACCCAAGGCAGTGGAAGATGAAGTTGTTAAGAAAGTGAATTAGCTCTAAGTTTTCTCTCTGTGTTAAGTGGATTATGTTTTGTTAATTCTCATGAAAACATTTTCTATTTCCTTACACGGAAGTTTTATTTTGTAGTTACTTCTTCCTTGATTTTTTTTAATGATTTTTTATGACTAGACTTGTAGAATAGCAGTTTTTTTGTTTATAAGTAGATCTGTATGAGAGCATCTTTGCTTTATAGGAATTAAGGACTTAAAGAATAAAGAATCCTATTCGTTAAAAGTTAACTATCGTTTGTTCTTGTTGGAATCATATATTTCAAATGATTTTGACGGGTATGATGGTTTAAGTCTTTCTGGCAGCCTATTGTTCGATATTTTTTCCTTGGTTCGTCTCGCAAAACTATTTTCTTCTTACAGTTCTCGGTATTTTTTAATACTCCGTATGAACTTAGCTCTTACAAAAAGTTACCGATGAATCCTGTTTTATAGTGTGAAGGATTTATACATTGTTTTCAGTTTTGTTTTGATGTATATAATGATTATTTTCCTATCCTAACTTGTGTTAATTCAGTGGGTGATGAAGATTACCACGGAGAAATTGATACTAATTATTTGTATAATCTCTCACGCCTCGTAAGGAGCAACAATAACATTGAAAACTAGAGGGGAAATCAGTAAGGCAGTAAAGCGTAGACCTTCGCTGCGAAAGCTTATTTCTCGACCTTTTGTTTGACCTTGACCTTTGAACTTAACATGTATTAATTGGCGTGGATTTCCATACCCTCAAATATGAACTAAGTTTGAAGTGTCTGTGACAACGATGTCCAAACTTATGGCTGATTACGTGAATTGTAAATTTTGCTTGACCGTGACCATGACCCTTGACTTTGACCTTTCAAAATCTAATAATTTCCAGCTTTTTACATAACAGCTAATCCCTGCAAGTTTCGTTACTCTACGATTAAAATTGTGGTCAGGAACTGTTCATAAACAAACACACTCTCACACACAAACAATCACAAACAGGGACGAAAACATAACCTCCTCCTATCTTCGTTTGCGGAGGTAACTAGTTGAAGCTCTAGGGAGTTGAAAAAGCTGTTCCCATGCCCAAGTTAGGTAGGGTATGTAGTGAAGAAGGCGAATAGCAAATACTTCACTATAAACACTTTAATTTTCACGAGTATATCAGTTGTGTCGAGAGTAACTGACCCTTTCGTCCATCTGTTCCCGCATATAATTGAATTTGACCTTAATTATCTATTTCCTGGGTAACATTTCTTATACGAAATTGATAAGTTGCAAGGCACTTAAACGTGTGAAAAGGTGGGTGCTTTGGGAGTTGAATATCAAGAGTTATCTACCAACTAGGAAAGGGCAGAGGGCCCCTGGCACATCAGAAATTCCCTTTTGGCGGAAGGGTCATGGTTGTGAGAGATAAGGTCAAAGTACGCTTCCTGGTTTCAACAGAAGTTCGGAGGTTATGCGTTATCGTCTCTCATTTATCTTTTTTTTCAGCAAATGTCAATGAAACGGGTAAAGTGATAACCTTATCTAGACCAGCTCTAATTGAAGCACCGACTTAGTGCATGATATCTTATTGAATACTAAGGTCACCAGAGTTTTAAAGGGCACTCGTGAATGGCGGTGGCAAGGGACAGAGACATTTCATAGCAAGCAGGGCAATTCCCTAGAGACTAACCATATATGCACATGATCAGGGCCCAAGCCCCCTCTCCACCCAACCTAGGGCCGGGGAGGGCAAGGCAATGGCTGCTAATGACTCAGCAGATAGACCTTTAGGCTCACCCAATCCCCAATCCTTAGCTCTCAAGGATGGTGAGGCTACAGCGAGTTTGAGCGGGACTCGAACCCCAGTCTGGCGATCACCAGCTAATGACGTTACCAACAGGCCACCAAAAGCTGCAAAGCTGTACAGTTATTTTTTTCTTTCTTTTTTATTGAAAGTTTCTTTATTGCATGATAAGTCTTGAATGATCTTGCCTTTAACATACTGGAATATACTAAGGATTTTTCTCTTATTTGTTATTCTGAACGTACAATGTAAACAGATTCTAATTAGATATACTTACCCTATCAGGTGAAACACGAGAAGCGAAAATAAAGTATATGTAAGGCATTGTTTTCGTCATTGTTTTCTGTCACGACAGACAACTTTTAATTGTGTAATCATCAGCCTTCTGTCTATCAATTTGTGGTATCTTCGTTATTTCTTCAACTTATAAGTCAACTGTAGTAATTTTTCCATGTTGCCCAGTCAAGTGCTCTTCATTGTAGTATGAAATATTTTGAAATAACTTGAATGATATTTTTTTTTTCAAGTGCGCAATGAATAAGGACCAATTTAATTCAATTACATTAATACTATTTGAATTAAAGTGCAGCTTTATATAATAACGCATAACATATAAAAACGTCTGTAATCAGAATGGAATATTACCTACTATTTTAGTGTACCATTTAATCTGGCCAAGTATCCCTCTACTGCCTTCCTCGTTATTTAACACTTGTTGAGAATTGTCCACTGTCACGCAACCTTACCACTGTCTTTAATCACGTGGTTCCATTTGAATTGCGAACATTTAAAATGAATTTTAAAACTTTAATTAAGTTTTTAGTCTTTTATTAAAGGTTATTGTGCAAGAGAATTCTGTTCTTATGTGTCGTGACCTCTAATTTTAAGTTAATGCAAAACTTCTGGGTTTCCAAATAAATGTCCATCGAATGTAAAGTCCGAATATTATTCCTTGGATGAGATATAGGCCTTTATTGAAAATATCTAATCTACCCTATATGATAAAAAGCAGGTCTCACTACATATATATAGGCCTATATATATATATATATATATATATATATATATATATATATATATATATATATATATATATATATATATAATCTTTTCTGTCACTGAGCTCTTCCCGTCCCTTGGATAGAGGGAGAGGGAGTAGTCATGCCCTGCTGAGAGGGGTTGCGTGAGCATATATATCTAAATATTTACTTGAAATTTTTGAGGGTTCGCGTACACTAGTTTTAGAGTATTCACTACGTGCACTGATTTTATGGGTTTTAGCTAAGAGGATTTAGTTTAGTTAACCCAAGGCCAATTTATATTGGCCCTGAGTTAACCTATTGCACAGTAAAAAACGGGGATGGAGCTAATGATATTGGGCAGGAAGATGACAGAAAACGTAAATGGGGGTAAAGCAGAAGGTTTATCGGAAGGTGCAACCAAGGGATAAAGAGATACTACAAAGACCATTTAGTAATGGCTACAGTACACCTCGCTATCACAGTTATCTCAGTTCAATGGTTCCCAACCTGGTGGTACATGTACCCGAGCAATACATTTTTCTCTTCAAGAGGTACATCTGATCGGAGAGTATAGCCAGTACTGAGCAATACACGAGGTAATATGCAATAAGATTGAATAATTGAATTATATCAATATCAATTTCATTGTATTTCTTTTTCATCCTCAATTTTAGGGATAAGAATTAATCTATAAAATTGCCCAGGGGTACAGAAGATCAAACAGGTTCAGAACCTTTTCCCAAATTGATTGAACAAATATTCGTCTTGTCAAATCTTCCAAACGTTTTGCTTTTGTTTTATAACCAAGTCTGTTGTTATCACGAAATCTTTTATTTAATCGCATTTCGAGCTCATAGCGCGATTTGTAGGTAAAGGATTTTCTGAGAAATTTACCTTTCAGTATCAAGGAACATTTTTTGATAGGTCAAACGACCATCAGGATTCAGGCGAACGTAATCCAGAGGTAAATACAAGAAAAAGAGAACTCGATTTTAGGAAGGCCGGGATTCTCGACGAGAGATCGAACTTAGTTTGTTGCTTTCAGAGATATCGGATTTAGAAGGAAGAGAAGTCTTATCGGGAAATCTAGACTATTTTAGAGCGTTTGCAATGGCTAGTAGAGAGAGAAAAAAAATTGATTTGAAGATTGTGTCCTGTAGTAGAAACCTTTACATGGCTTCCGGATTAACTTGTTTTTTATATAGTTCATATATGAAAGATATAATTTGATGTTACTTTCTTAAGATATTTTATTTTGAATGTTTTTCACTTCTCTTCTACTTTATTTATTTCCATGTTTCCTTTCCTCACTGGGCTATTTTTCCCTTTTGGAACCCTTGGGCTTATAGCATCTTAATTTTCCAACTAGGGTTATAGTTTGGCTTGTAATAATGATAATACTTTTTTTTCCAAATAACATTATTTGTAGTCTTTATTGTAACGCTAATAGTTATTGATGTATGTTTATTTTTCTAAAAACAAATGTATGGTTTATGTGGACTGCATTGACCTTTATATTTAGCCTTATATAAGGATGCGTATATCAACTTTTTTCGTATGCCATTTATGGTCTTACATTTATGCGATATATATATATATATATATATATAGAGAGAGAGAGAGAGAGAGAGAGAGAGAGAGAGAGAGAGAGAGAGAGAGAGAGAGAGAGAGAGAGAGAGAGAGAGAGAGAGAGAGAGAGATTCCATGTATGATTCCTGGCGCTTATTTGAGTGTATGCATGTTTGTACATGAGCAGATAGATTATCTGAAAATCACGTAGACAAATTGTTTCTTCAACACTGATTATATTACAGCCGAGTCTGAAATTAAAATGGAAACGTTAATGGAAGTGAAAATATTTGTAGACTGAAGGATTTATTTACTCTGAAATCATGTTACACTTGGAACTCGCATTTTATGAATTGGTATTTGCGAATATACTTGTTTGCATTAATATAAAAAAAGCTACCTAAATGCAGGTATATTCCATATTCTGAGAAAAGGAGAACGAAGTTTAATCGGTAGAAACAAACGGGAATATATTAATTGAGGATTTAGTGGGGCCTTTTTCCTTTATTAAAGCGACAAAGAACGTGTTTCTCCCTTGTTTGTTTTGGATATTCACGAGTATTTGAATCTATATAATTTCACGGTAGTGGTTTCGTTCCAGTGAATTCTTTTAAACTACATTGCAGGTTTTAACCTCTAGTTTATTTAATTTTTATTTCTTGCTATTATTTCAAACTCGTCTCTCCTAAGCAACACTGATTTTACATTAGAATGAGGGGTAAAACCACAGTGGAACGATGTATGAAGAAGTTGGATTAATAGACAGGAAACCGAAATTGGAAGTTAATTATACGCAGAGTTTCGTTCTCTCTCTCTCTCTCTCTCTCTCTCTCTCTCTCTCTCTCTCTCTCTCTCTCTCTCTCTCTCTCTCTCTCTCTCTCTCTCTCTCTCTCCTATAGTATAATGTGATTTTGCTCGGCATGTCTACATTAAGACATGAATTTCATTATACTTCTATCATCCCATAACTCCTTTTCTATTTTTTTAATACACCAAATAGTATTCTTTGCTTTAGTGGCTTCTTAGGCAAGTCAGTTACTTTCAAAGTTTAATGGCGCAATAAAAGCTATGAGCTTGATACGGGAGAAAGTTATGTATTTCTATGATGTACTTCACTCCTATGGAACTTCAAAGTACAACCAATTTTGCACAAAAACATTTACTCATGAGCCAACTGGAATGAGTTTTATTGCCTTCTCTATTTATTATCTATATTGTTTATTTTGTTGTTTTGTTTATATTTTCTTATTTACCTTAGTTCATTATTTACGGTCTCACTTTATTTTTTTCAGTACTGGCTCGTAACGATGGTTTTTTTATGCTATGGTTGTAACTTAGCTCATAATAATAATAATAATAATAATGATAATAATTAGAGCGGCATTCTGTAAAGCGCAGACCTCCGCCGCAGCCGCTTATTTCTTGACCTTTTGCTCGCCAAGTTTGAACTTTGTGACAAAAATGTCCAACCTTATGGCTGATTGAACATCTTGCTTGACACTGTGTCCTTGACCTTTGGCCTTGAAATTCCAAAATTTAATAATTTCCGGCTTTTTACTTAACTGTTAATTCCTGCAAGTTTCATTGCTCTACGATTAAAATTGTGGTCAGGAAGCTGTTCACAACCAACTACACACACACACACACACACACACACACACACACACACACACACACACACACAGGGGATAAAACATAGCCTCCTTCCAACTTCGTTGGTGGAGGTAATAAGTTAAAATAACTTAGTGCAAGTCTCCATGTTACGAACAAATAAAGTACGGTATCTCATTAAGGTTTATAACAGATGAAGTCTAGCAAAACATTTGTATAGTGAGAGTTATGGAAAATTAAATTAAAACAACTTTCGGAAAAGTTGATTGGATTCTTGGAAAGTTATCTGGTGAATCTTGTGACAGACATCTTTGATATGGTTGTGAAAACCTTAGTGCAAGATCCAGGTAGATACAGCGATGTATAAGGACACTTAAATTGCTTGTTAAAATACTGAGGTGATTTGAGTTATTAAAAAAATCTAGATGTTAAAACCATTGTTTACGCTATTATTATTATTATTATTATTATTATTATTATTATTATTATTATTATTATTATTATTGTCGTTGTTGTTGTTGTTGTTTTTGTTGTTGTTGTTATTATTATTATTATTATTATTATTATTATTATTATTATTATTAGCTAAATTTCAACCTTAGTTTCAACCTTAGTTAGATGCCAGAAAACCTCAAATCAATCAATCAATCAACCTTAGTTGGAAAAGCAGGAGGCTATAACCCCAAGGACTCCAACAGGGAAAACTAGACTAGTGATGAAAGGAGTTAAGGAAGTAAATAAACTACAAGAGAATTAATGAACAATTAAAATAGAATATTTTAAGAAAAGTAAAAACATCTAAACACATCTTTCGTATATAAATTATAAAAAATACTGTTTATTGTAATGTATTTTAAATGGTTAAATGAATTAGTTATTATGGAGTCTGAATACGCTCCAAAAAGACTTTTTCCTTTGGCATTAAATAATGAAGGGTTATACTCTTGTAGTTTGTTTATTATTTCATTAATATCTTGACCTATTACGTGATTGCACTTATTATGGGCCCTTATGTATCGTGCGGTAACGTTTTAAGTGTTGTACTAATAAGACTAATGGTGCCATAATGGCATTTTATACAATTGCATGAACGATTTCTTGAACAATTACTATTTAGCAGACTTTTCCAAGGAGTGCTTTGAATATATATATATATATATATATATATATATATATATATATATATATATATATATATGTATATATATGTATATATGTATATATATATGTATGTATATATATACACACACATATATATATATATATATATATATATATGTATATATATACACATACATACATACATATACACAATCACACACACATACGCGCAATAACAACAACAATAGCAAAACAAACACAGCCGTTTCTAGTCCACTGCAGGACAAAGTCCACACACATGTCTTTATTCGTGTCTGGGGTTTGGCCAGTTTTCATCACCACGCTGACCGCTGCAGATTGGTGTTGATGGGCGCCTTTAGTCTGATCGCTCACAGTAAACCAACCTAATATAGGTGGCCATGACTAGTACAGTTTTGCTTATCATGGCGTTACACAGACCGTTTCACCATGTTAAGGTATCTCCACTCAGATATGTGTGTGTGCGCGTGTGTGTATATATTTAGATCGGTCTTCAGTAATACGGTATATATTTAATACACACTTACACCTAAATACACACACACATGCTTCACTCTCACAAGGATCACGTGAGTTGATATAAAGCAAAAGTCAGTTGGAAATAATAAAATGCTTCATTATCTATCGCTTTCGAGCATTTTAATACACTTCTTGAGGGTACATTGTTTATTAAAATGCACGAAAGCCCTAAGTACTAGAACATTTTATTATTTGTGTATTAAAATTCACGGAAGCGTTACAGTAGGTACTAGAGTATTTTTTTTATCTCCTACTGGGTTTTGCTTTATATCAAGTCACGTGATCCATGTGACAGTAAAGCATGTGTGTGTGTGTATTAAATATGCACTTAAAAATTTGCCATAAGAAAACGGTCAAAAAATCCTGGAATAAGTGTTGTTACTCATTTACCGTTTTAAAAACGGATATTTTGACCTAAACAGGGGATATTACGGTCACCAACCCGTAAAATATAATAACTAAGTAGGGAAAAATTACGGTCGTCTGTATTTTACTGAAATACGACTGAGAATAGTATATTTTTACTGAGAATTTCCGATTAAAATCAGGTATTTTTTTTAACAGGGTAGACCGTGTTACTAAAGACCGATCTATTCTTAGTGGAGTACTAAACTCACATTCATTGATTCCAAAGTGTCATCGTTGCGTAAACGTTAAGGGAATGTGATCTAAGCGAAGCTGTGATACGAAGATACTGTTAAACTTTCTTTCTTTCTCGAGAGAAACGGAGTTTCTGAATGAAGATGGAGAACTTGAAACTGAATTACACAAAACTTCATTTTCGCCGAAGTATCATGCTATATTTTAGGTTCCCCCTCCCCCTTTTTTCTCTTTTTTTTTTGAAAATGGTGATTTTATTACATTTTCATATTTTCGATGTTTGGACCCTTTTTTCTTTTTGTAAAAGAGGTTTTCATCCAGAGATGGTATATTTATACAGAGGAATAATTTACTAAAGTAAAACTTTTGTTCTTGTATATTTATTTTCCTGCTCTGAAAAAGCTTTATTATTACATTTTCATATTTCTTAGGGGTTTGGACTTTTTATTTTATTTTTTTTTTCAATTGAGAATTTCATTCCAAGAGGGAATGTGTATTAATAGAAATAATTTACAAAAGTAAAACTTTTTTTTCTCGTATATTTATTTTCCTGCTGTGAAAATGCTTTATTATTACAATTTCAAATTTTTTGAACTTTTAATTTTTTTCTTTCAATTGAGCATTTCATCTTAGATGGCTTATGTATTAATAGAAATAATTTACAAAAGTAAAATTCTTGTTCTTCTTTATTTATTCACCAGCTTTAGAGAAATTTCATTATTACATTTTCATATTGTTTTATCTTTGGACTGTTAAAATGAGATTTTCATCCCGAGATGGTTACTCATGTATTTTGAGGAATAATTTACAAAGACAAAACTTTTGTTCTAGCGCATTTATTCGTCTGGTCTGAAGGAACTCTTTTTGTTTCTCTTGTGCTCAGTATTTTATTTTGTTCTTCAAAGTTTGGCCAGAGTTTGGTTTAAGTATTTTTCTTAAGGGACAAACGTGAACGCATGGTAGTGTATTTGTCTTTCTTGGTGTAGCTCTTGTGTTTTTACCTTTTTCTTCATTACATAAAGTTCATGATTAAGATGCATTCCTATGTTTTTTAAATGTATAAAATTAAAGAACGTTTTTTTCATTGCACTTTACGTTATTGTTGTGAATGGATTATTTAGTGATATATATATATATATATATATATATATATATATATATATATATATATATATATATATATATATATATGCACATATATATATATATATATATATATATATATATATATATATATATATACGTATATATGAACATTGTATATATAATTTATACATGTACATATATATATACATATATATATATATATATATATATATATATATATATATATTTATTTATATATATATATATGTATATATATATATGTACATATATATACACATGTATATATGTGTGTATATATGTGTATGTTTATATATATATGTATATATATGTATGTATATACATAGAATATAGAACATTTTGATTTGTTTTTATCAAGTCTTCCTGTATTTATTGAAGATTTTATTTTATTTTATTTATTTATTTGTTTTTTTTTTTTGAAGATGAAAATCCCATAATACTTCAGTGCCATGTAACTTTAAAAGAAATTCCTTCGTGCCTGGAGTAAGGCAAGCCAAGCTATTCAATGCTGCAAGTATTCCCATTGCTTTTTCTATAATGGCTTAGTTGAAATTCTTTCCCCTTTGTGTACCGTCTTTCTTAATTCGTATAAAGATAGAAAAATACATAGCTAAGAACGAGTCCACTTTTTTTCTGAATAATTTTGACGGCTTTAGGGCTATTGTTGTTCTTTCATGTCATATCTGGAGGAAAATGATTAAATCAACCCAGAATTGTGTTTTTTCACAATGTGACTCATCCGGAGGGAACAAACCTACGTTTAGTTAAAAACAAAATCCGAAGGGAAGCAACGTATGTTTTTTCTTTTTTTTTAAGAAAAAAAAAAACTTATGTGGCTAGACTTAACTATCAGCCATTGTTAAATCTCCTTTAACCGCAAGAATGTTGAAGAAACAGCTATATAAGTGGTTTAAAACCATAATGATCCTGCTGTCATGTGGTTATACAGTATAGCTTATTGGTACGAAATCATTAAGTAAAATGACAATCAAAATATTCTCTGCTGGTTCACGTGTTATGTAAACCGAATGCATTTTCAGTTCGGCCATTAAGCCTGTTGTACTCTGGTTCATTAGACGACTCAAGGGAAATTAAAGCATTTGCGTAATCAAGTTTGTGTATGATAAATTCAGATTTGCTTTGTATATCCAGACTACAAAGGAGTGAGTGTCAGATGGGGAGGCTAAACTCACTGCTAAGGAACATTGTCAGTTGGTGCATTAGCTTGTTAATGCTGTCAGTAGGTCCATGAACTTGATGCTGTCAGTTTGTGCACGAACTTATTAAGGCTGTCAGATGTTGCCTGAACTTATTATTGCGGTCAGTTGGTTCTTGAACTTATTAATGCTGTCAGTTGGTGCATGAATTTTTAATGGTGTCAGTTGGAGCGTGAACATTTTAATGCTGTCAGTTGGTGCATGAACTTTTTAATGCTGTCAGTTGGTGCATGAACTTATTAATGCTGTGAAAGTTTTACTCCATGGGCAGTTCATCCATGATTGTTGCTTTGATGTCTACATCCCTATATATATATATTTATATATATATATATATATATATATATATATATATATATATATATATGTATATATATATATATATATATATATATATATATATATATATGTATATATATATATATATATATATATATATGTATATATATATATATATATATATATATATATATATATATATGTATATATATATATATATATATATATATATATATATATATATATATACATACACATGTATATGTATATATATGTATATATATATATAATGTGTAAATATGTGTGCTTGTGTAAAAAGTTGACAATTACTGTATTACCTTTTAGGAGTCATTATAAGCATATCCTCTTCAGATTGCGTCTTGAAACATGTTTGCCTATTTCTAAACTATTTTGATATAGATTCTAAAGTAAGCCTCTGTATTTTAGCTCCCAATTATTTTTATTCCTGAACATTGTATTAATGTTTTGATTTAACGAGATGTTATCATATGTAATTTTACTTAATGCCTAGGTGGTAGTCTTACCTATATGTAATTTTTATGAGTTTCCTTTCAGACCTTTCGGATGCTCATTATAATTATTTGATTGGGAAAACATTGATATCGTTTCATTGCAAGCAAAATACAAGAAAATAATGCAGTCTTAAGGAAAGTTGAATAAGGGGGGGGAGTAGCATCTGTTGTACACTTTTTTGTTTTAATGGGAGAATTTGGATGATTATTACAACTATTTGATTTGGAATATATATATATATATATATATATATATATATATATATATATATATATATATATATATATATATATAGTTTTATATTGTAAGAAATATCAAGAAAAATACAAACGGCTAGTGTAGTCCTAAGGAAGGTCAGTGTGCGACTCGCCAAGGATAAAAAAGGACATATGTTTTACACATATTGTTGCCATTTTCGTGCATTTTATAATATCGTGACGGGTGACAATGTAATACTTTTCCATCCTTATGTGATAAAGGTTCACGTTCCGAGGTAGAAGTCAATTTCACGCTGTTGGTCTTGCGATAAGTTACAGATGTCGAGCGTCATGTGTTTTGCCCTTTAAATGGGAATACATTAGGATATCTATCCATTCTTCAGAAAAGATATTTAGAGGGGGAAACTCTCTCTCTCTCTCTCTCTCTCTCTCTCTCATTACACACACACACACACACACACTATATATATATATGTATATATATATATATATATATATATATATATATATACATTCATGTATATATGTACTGCATATCAACATTCAACTAATCATTCATTGTTTTGTCTTAAACAGTTTTTGTATATACAGTGTATATATATATATATATATATATATATATATATGTATGTGTGTGTATGTATATGTGTATATATATATATATGTATATATATACACACACACACACACACACATATATATATATATATATATATATATATTTGTATGCTTTTATATAATGATTTTTTGTTTTGATAAGCATTTTGAAAATATCAGAATTATTCTAATTATAGTTTTTGTGGGATAATCTGTTGAGCAACATTGTTTCAATTAATCCAACATCCATTACAGACAAGGACCCAACATGGATATGGTTTTAGACAGTGCTGTGATTTATCCAACTCTTTGTTAAAAACATTGATTATGAAACTATTGAAGTATTGAAGAAAAAGTTTTATGTCATGATATTTCCCCTGAATTTAATATCTAATATTTTTTTCATTTATACTGGAATCGTATAACGGAAAAAAAATTCAAAAGAGATTGGAGTATTGCATTAGTCACAATATATCTTCTGTACGGATAAAAATGCGCTTTTGCCAACTTCATAAGATATTCGTTTAACAGTTTATAAGGCCAATTTGTATTCGTTTAACTTTTTTAATGCCAATTTTAATTTATCAATTTCAAGCCCAATTTATATCCGCATATCAGTTTTAAGACCAGTTTATATACGTTTATCAGTTTTAAGCCCGCTTTATATCCGTTTATCAGTTTTAAGACCACTTTATATCCGTTTATGAGTTTTAAGCCCATTATATTCGTTTATCAGTTTTAAGCCCAGTTTATGTCCGTTTATCAGGTTTAAGCGCAATTTATATCAGTTTATGAGTTTTAAGCCCAATTTATATTCGTTTATCAGTTTTTAATTCCAAAATATTTTAGTTTATAAGTTTTAAGCCCAATTTGTATTCCTTTATCAATATTTAAGCCCAATTTATAATGGTTTGTCAGTTTTTAATCCCAATATATACTAGTTTATAAGTGTTAAGCTCAATTTGTATTCTTTTATCAATATTTAAGGCCAATTTATCAGTTTCTAATCCTAATATATACTCATTTATAAGTGTTAAGCCCAATTTGTATTTTCTATCAGTATTTAAGCCCAATTTATAATTTTTTTTAGAGTTTTTAAGCCCAATTTGTATTTTTATCAATATTTTAGCCCAATCTGTATGCTTTTATCAGTTTTTAAGCCCAATTTGTATTTTTTATCAATATTTAAGCCCAATCTGTATGATTTTATCAGTTTTTAAGCCCAATTTGTATTTTTTTATCAATATTTAAGCCCAATCTGTATGCTTTTATCAGTTTTTAAGCACAATTTATATTCGGTTTGCTTCTGCCTGATGGCGTTTTTCGCAATCCCCATACTCTGCCTGAAGGCACGCTGTGTATTTACATTCGATGCTGTGTGTGTTGACTTGGTCCCAAGCCATTAACCCTCCACCCCAGCTCTTCGTTAGGGCTACGGATTATCCAGGTTTAGGTCGAGGTCCAGCCGGGATTCGGATGCAATAGGCTTGCAGCTGTATGTCCGCTCTTTGCTTTATTGGTGTACTTTGGAGGGTTGTATTGAAACCTGCTGTTCATTGCGGTACATTCGCTGTTAATGGCGTTCTTGGTACTTACATTTGTAACAGAATTTCTACCGTCTGGGAGATATGAATGAAAAGGGTGGGATAATTTTGTTGTGTTGGATTGATATGCTGTGTACAGAGAGATATTCATGTTTTTATCATGGCTTTATTTGTTTATCTTCTGGTGGAATATTTTATCATTAAGATATCTGTAAATCTTGATGGGCATTTTTTTTTTCATTACAAGATTAGATATTTTCATTCTTAAATATTTTTTAAGTGTATGAGGTATAGTTGCATTTTATTTTTAATGAGTAGAATTGCTTATTAAAAGTGGTCTTTGCGGTAAGGTGCCTCGTAAATTTTACAACTGCCCTGTTATTTCCGGAATTTCCACTGGTTCTGGGACAAAAGAATGATTATAGTTTTCCTTTTGATGAATATCCGGCGCGATGTTTTGAAAGGGTTCTGATAATTACGGCTGAAATTAAAGCAATTATCGAAATTAACGATTTGTGTCCACCAGGCAGGCAATCACTTATCTGGATCCCAAATTAATACTGCATTTCTCTGAAGTTAAAAGCAGTTTGTTAACGAGGTTTTACATGTAGGGTTGGGTAAAGTTTCTCCAATTTTAGTTTTTTTTTTTTTTTTTTTTTTTTTTTT
>NC_090743.1:30790076-30797576 GCF_036898095.1 Palaemon carinicauda
AGTTATTTAAATTTCAGACCTTAGCAATTGTTCTGTGAAAGGTAACATGCAATAATTTGTAAAGAATAAGCCAGACTATTCGATGTATGATTAGGCAAATGGAAAATGAACCGTAACCAGAAAGAAGGATCCAATGAAGTACTGTCCGGCCAGTCAAAAGACCCCATAATTGTCTAGTGGTAGTATAGTTACCGGTGGCTGTGGCCCTGGCCAACTAAAAAGTCAAAGATAAAAGAGTATGCATGCTAGAAAGTCTGAAGAGCATATGTACAAGTACAAACGGCAAAGAGTAACATTCAAGTATTGGAATTCTCTGAGATATACCGATTGAGGAAATCTTGTTTACGTCGTATAATGGTTAGAAACGAAGCTAGTGGTTATTTGTAGGTTACTCGCATTTGACTTCAGGCATTTTTTTTTCATAGCCGTCCATTTATCTTTGAAAAGAATGTGTTTCTTTTTGTTTTTGAGAGTTTTAAGACTTATAGTTAGGCCGCAGGGCAGTGTGGAAAGCATGAATTAGTCTCATTTTAATGTTTTGTTATTTTCAGTTCTTTTTTGTATTTTTAACCATTTTGTTTGTTGTTTTTTATTTGTACTTCTGTTTACGCGGTGCTGTTCACTGGATAATATACAACAATGCTAAGCGGATTGTAGAACATACATATAAAATCAACTAGAGGGGAGCAGAGTAGAGAGCATGCCTTCGCCACTCCAAGTAGTCTTATTTTGCTCTTAACTCCACTGCGCTTTTGTGCTTCGATGTATTTTCTTCAAAATCTAATGGATTTGGGTTATACCCCACATGTCCACCAAGTTTCGTTGAGATTGGTTCTGTAGTTTTTGCGTAATGTTGTTCACAAACAAAAAATAAAATATTTGTCATTTACTGAACTTTGCCATTATTTTCAAAGTGCTACTCCATACTTTTTCTTTGTGATGTATCCTAAATGTTAGATTCAACTGTTGGTCACACCCAACATGATTACCAAGCTTTGTGAAAATCGGTACATTAGTTTATTTATTTTTTGTGTGTGTAAAGTTTTCTACAAACAAACAAACAAATAAAGTAACAAACATCTTCGATTTTGGTGCAGACAATTACAATAAGAAAAGAAACCCCACTCTTCAATTCATTCCTAGCATGCCATTTACAATGGATTCTGATAGCCATTTGCTGGTTTTTAAAATTGTGTATTTCTGTCCTTCCATTGGTAAATAGTTCAGTATCAATCTTTGTGGTTGATAACTTTAAAAGTCAAGGAAAATAGCCCTTGAATTGTTTTCTGTATTGAAAAGTTCTATGCTTTGTTTTACAATGCCGTGTCTGATACAGCTTTTGTTATTGTTTTTATTATTATTATTATTATTATTATTATTATTACTTGCTGAGCTACAACCCTTGTTTGAAAAGCAGAATGCTATAAGGCCAGGGTTTCCAACAGGGAAAATAGCCCAGTGAGGAAAGGAAACAAAGAAAAATAGAATATTTTACGAACAGTAACAACATTAAAATAAATATTTCCCATATAAACCATAAAAACTTTAACAAAACAAAAGGAAGAGAAATAAGATAGAATAGTAGTGCCCGAGTGTACCCTCAAGCAAGAGAATTCTAACTCAAGACAGTGGAAGACCATAGTACAGAGGCAGTAGTTAACCCCTTGAGAGAAGAATTGTTTGGTAATCTCAGTGTTGTCAGGTGTTTGAGGACAGAGGAGAATATGTAAAGAATAGGCCAGACTAGTCGATGTATGAGTAGGTAAAGGGAAAATCAACCGTAACCAGAGAGAAGGATATTCATTTTGACATTTAGATGTAGAATTGAATATTGATATAGTCTAAAAGTTTTAATTTTTTTTCGTTCTTGGCGTGAGTTTAGGGTTATTGTGGCCCATTGGTAGCGTATCTGCTTGGTGATAGCCAGACTGAGGTTTGAGTCCCGCTCAAATTCGTTTTTTCCTTTGGTCGCTGCATCCTCACAATCCTTGTGAGCTAAGGATAGGAGGTTTGGGGAGCCTCTCTCTCTCTCTCTCTCTCTCTCTCTCTCTCTCTCTCTCTCTCTCTCTCTCTCTCTCTCTGATCAGATAATCCTTTTATGATTAACTGATCTTAATGAATACTGCGTTGAGGCTGGTTACACTCTATTGAGGTAGATTTATATGAATAAAAAAGGTCTTATGCCCTTACGTAACTATAATAATTTATTGCACATTTGCTACATACAACATGGAATGTTACGCCATCGAAGTAATATGGTCACTTTTTTAACTACAGCATTTCAGTATTCGTTTTTTATCAGTCACTTGAATGACAAGAGACAAAGGAAATAATACAAAGGAATTTGAAACTAGAGGAATCACAATTATAGTGATTTTGTTTTAAAGTGTTATTTCTAAATGTGATATATTCCCTGTCAGTCTTTTTTTTATTTAATATTACCTCCTCAGTAATTGGAATGAGTTTCTGACAATTTGCCATTCGCTTGGTCGGGTTAATTAAACGTTTGTAATTTCTTTTATGTTAACTGAAGCGTTTACGATATTAAATTATTCACACTGTTAACCGATGTTTTTCTTATATTATTGATATTTGGCAATTATAGATGTCATTATTGGATATATGTAATTACGAATAGTTTCCCATGCGTTGGTTGTTTATATTTTGCGTAGTATACTTCATATATATACGAATTTGACTAAACCAGACTTTCATATTAATAATGAAACGATGGACGGTATATTCATATCATTATTATTATTACTAGCTAAGCTACAACCCTAATTGGAAAAGCAAGAGGCTATAAGCCCAAGGGCTCCAACAGGGAAAAATAGCCTAGTGAGGAAAGGAAATAAGGAAATAAATAAACTATATAAGAAGTAATGAAAAATTACAATAAAATATTTTAAAAACATTAACAACATTAAAATAGACATTTGATATATAAAGCGCCCCAACAGGGAAAAATAGCCTAGTGAGGAAAGGAAATAAGGAAATAAATATACTATATAAGAAGTAATGAAAAATTACAATAAAATATTTTAAAAACATTAACAACATTAAAATAGACATTTGATATATAAACTATAAAAGGACTTACGTGAGCCTATTCAACATAAAATCATTTGCTGCGAGTTTGAACTTTTGAAGTTCTAGTGATTCCACTACCCGATTAGGAAGATCATTCCTTTGATGAACTATAAGATTGTAAAACATGAACTGAGTAAAGGAGGGGTTCCCAACTTTTTTTTATCTTCTGTTCCCCTTGGACAATTTCATAGATTCCTGTGTACCCCTAAATTGGAGGACGTTAAAGAGAAACGATGTAATTGATATTGTGGTATGATTTTATCATTCAGTCCCAATGCAGATTGTCATTTATTGCTCAGTACTGGATATTCTTTCATATCCAATATCCCCCCTGAAGAGCCAAAATGTACCACGAGGGTACATGTGCACCAGCTTGTCAATCCCTTGAGTAAAGCATGTTTATGACATCGAAGACCATTGGGGATATGACAAAAGTCAGTAATATGAATATACCTGCTTATCCCAACGAGACAAAACATGAACGAATATCTGTTGATATATGTTTAAGAATGGGAAACGTCACACAACTCCCAATCATCTTAAGGGTGGGGAGGGTGGTGAAAGTAGGGAAGGTTCGTAATAAAGTTACTGGATAAAATTTGCCGTCTGGGAGTGTGAAAAAAGTCAAGGATGGAAATTTGAACTACAGTATATAGTAGCTTGCTTTGGCTATGAGTTGAACCGTATTTTAGCTTGCACTTGCTAGGAGATGAACTACATTTTACCTTGCTCTTGCTAGAAGATGAACTATATTTTAGCTTGCTCTTACCAGGAGATGAACTAAATTCTAACTTGCTCTTAAAAGTTTAAAGGTTTTAAATGTCGCTCATGAATGGCAGAGGCAAGGGACAGTGACATTGCCCTAGCAATCAGGATAATGCCCTAGAGACTTACCATATTTTATATGATCAGCGCCCAAGCCTCCTCTCCACCCAAGCTAGGACCAGGGAGGGCCAGGCAGTGGCTGCTGATGACTCAGCAGGTAGACCTATAGGCTCCCCCAAACCCCCCAACCTTAGCTCACAAGGATGGTAAGGTTCCAGACACTAATGGCACTAACGAGACTGAGCGGGACTCGAACCCCAGACTGGTAAACACCAGGCAGAGACGTTACCAATCAGGCCACAGCAACCCTAGGAGATGAACTATATTTTAGCTTGATATTGCCAGGAGATGAATTAAATTTTAACTTGCTCTTGCTAGGAAATGAACTACATTTTAGCTTGCTTTTCCTAGGATATAAACTACATTTTATCTTGCACTTGCGAGGAGTTGAACTGCATTTTAGCTTGCCCTTACTAGAAGAAATATATTTCAGCTTGCGCTTGCTAAGAGATAAACTACATTTTAGCTTGCTCTTGCTAGGAGATGAACTATCCTTTAGGTTGAACTTGCTAGGAGATGAACTATTTTTTATCTTGCACTTGCTAGGAAATTAACTACACTTTAGTTTGCTCTTTCTAGTTTAACTATATTTTAGCTTGGTCTTGCAAGATGAAGAACTATATTTTAGCTTGCTCTTGCTATGAGATGAACTGCGTTTTAGCTTGTACTTGCTAGGAGATGGACAGTATTTTAGCTTGTTCTTGCTAGGAGAGGAACTACACTTTACCTTACTCCTGCTAGAAGATTAACTATATTTTTGCTTACTCTTGTTAATAAGTGAACTATATGTTAGCTTTCTCTTGCTAGGAGATAAACTATATTTTAGCTAGCACTTGTTAGGAGAGGAGCTATATTTTAGCTTGCTCTTGCTAGGTGATAAACTACTTTTTAGGTTGTTCTTGCTAAGAGATGAACCATATTTTAGCTTGCACTTGCTAGGGGATAAACTATATTTTAGTTTGCACTTTCTAGGATATGAAAAGCATTTTACCTTTTTCTTGCTAGGCCATGAACTATATTTTAGCTTGCACTTGTTAGGAGAATGAACTACCTTTTAGCTTGCTCTTGCTAGAATAAGAACTCAATTTAGCTTGCACTTGCTAGGGGATAAACTATATTTTTGTTTGCACTTGCTAGGATATGAAAAGCATTTTACCTTTTTCTTGCTAGGCCATGAACTATATTTTAGCTTGCACTTGTTAGGAGAATGAACTACCTTTTAGCTTGCTCTTGCTAGAATAAGAACTCAATTTAGCTTGCACTTGCTAGGAGATGAACTATATTTTAGCTTGCACTTGCTGGGAGATGAACTATATTTTAGCTTGCACTTGCTAGGGGATGAACTATATTTTAGTTTGCTCTTGCTAGGAGATGAACTGTATTTAGCTTGCACTTGCTAGGAGATGAACTGCACTTTACGCTCTTCTTGCTAAGCGAGGAACTATAATTTAGCTTGCACTTGCTAGGAGATGAACTACATTATAGCTTGCTCTTGCTAGAAGGTGAACTATAAATAACTTGCACTTGCTAGGAGCTGAACTGCATTTTAGTTTGCTCTTACTAGGAGATGAACTATACTTTAGCTTGCTCTTGCTAGGAGATAAACTACATTTTAGCTTGCTCTTGATAGGAGATGAACTATATTTCAGCTTGCGCTTGCTATGAAGTGAACTATATTTTTTCCTGCTCCTGCTAGATATACATTTTTTCGCAACAGTTCTAAGTCTTTTCTGTGATGTGAAATGCAATTTTTAAGAATCCAAACATTTATTAATAATAATGAGGTTCCTATGTACGCCAGTTGTTTTTATACGTAAAACATTTGCTACATATGTATTGAATGATTATTAAAGGTTGAGTAACATTAGGAAGATATTAAAAAAGATGTTGATGGATTTTAATATAGTTCAACAATCAAATGCGAATGTTCATACTTTAGGTCAACAATCAAATGTTAAGGATTGTATTTTTAGTTCAGCGTTCAAGTGTGATGAATTATACTTTAGTTCAACATTCAAATGTAATTTGAGTGAATTGATAACTAGTTTATAGTTACGGTCGTGTTCAAGTTCAATGTCTGGTCTTACTTTCTGCAAAAGATCATTGCATCCTCAATTATTGCGTTGTATTAGATTAGTAGTCACATTTTTATTAGACTTATAGTTTTGGATTATAACTGTTATACTGTTTTGCACAATTTATTACTATTTTATTGATAAGGATGGTAATAATTACTTTCATTGCCTATTGATAATGTTCAAGAGTAAATGAAACACAGGTAAACATCTCCGTAGAGTTATATCCCAATAGCTATTTGTAAGAACTCATTTATCATTGGTAGTTTGATATTCTTCTCTTCCATTAACTGACTAAATTCATAGAGGTTTCACTGGCTAGATTCATCAAATGATAGCCAGTTCCATGTGATGCGCAGTGCCTATCTAACTAAGGCAAGTGACTCCTGCCAGTCCTTACTAATTCCAGTAAGATCATCCAACAGGCGTCAGGAGTAAAAGCCGAAGAGACATCGCCTTAAACCCAATCTGTCACCCTGCTGCCAGTGACTTAGAGATTTTGGGGGGCATTTCCTCCACACCCAAAATTCTCGTTACTGCTCCAGGTTGCTCGTTCGCTTATTTAACCGTTGGCATAGGTAGAGACGAATGACGAAATCTAACTAAGGCCATTTGCGTCAATAGGCGTAGGAGATGATGATGATTAGTTTGATATTCATAGAAACATATTAGTGTATTAGTTTAGTATGTAGATAAGATTGTAGTAAAACAGTTAGCATTTAAAGAATTTGTTAATATCTGTTTTACATACATATTATGTTTCGATAATGTTTTTACATTTTCCGAACGTATTCATGCACTTTTCCCTTTTAGCAAGTGTGTGCCATGCAAACGATAGGCTACCAATTTTAAAAACACTGAAACACTTTGCACAAAAGAATGAGTAATTTGGTGAATTTTGTGATGTGGCTCGAAGAGGAAAAAAAAGTATTAACCATGTTTATATATTTGTTTGCTTATATTTGAATATGATAGATTTATATATATATATATATATATATATATATATATATATATATATATATATAAACTTTAGGTTATCTAACGACACAGCTAACATAAGTTCTGTTGCCATGAGGTAGCAAGGTTATAAAGGTCCCTCGTGAATGACAGAGGCAAGGGACGGTGACATTGTCACAGAGACTGACCATATATCTATTTGATGAGCGCCCAAGCCCACTCCCCACCCAAACTAGGGCCAGGGACTGCCAGGCAATGGCTGCTGATGACTCAGCAGGTAGACATACACTCCCCTAGATTCCACAATATTTCTTCTTCACTCAAGGGGTTACTGCACTAATTGTTCAGTGGCATCTTTCTTCTTGGTAAGAGTAGAAGAGAGACTTTAGCAATGGTAAGCAGCTCTTTTAGGAGAAGGACACTCCAAAATTAAACCATTATTCTCTAATCTTGGGTACTGCCATAGCCTCTGTACCATGGTCTTCCACTG
>NC_090743.1:30802576-30810076 GCF_036898095.1 Palaemon carinicauda
CATAATTACCTAACATTAGTATATTATACATATCGGGATATTTACATTATTTTATACATAATGTAGTCTATGAAATTACAGGATTTATAATAGTTCCTTGGCTTATATCCCAATTAAAATGATTAAATATATTTCCTAAAAATCACTTTAACATGAAATTAAAAATTAATGTTAAACCAAAGACAGTATATCTATGGGTAACAGTTTAAGATGAAGTGGGCAATTTTTACAGTGGTTTGTACATCTTTAGCAAGGATCTTATGAAATGAATTTATGTTAAAATTAGCTCGTATATTATGTGTAATAGGGTATGACTCTACCACATGTAGCTCCGTTTGCACCTCGCCACAAGGGCATAGTCTTTCCTCTACTGGAAGGCGACATCTACCTCTTCTGTTCCACTTACCTGTTTCAATAGCAAGGTTATGAGAGCTTAACCTTAATCTAGTAAAAGAAGTTCCTTACATATCATTAACATTAATCTTTTTTGTATATACATCGTGTACAGTAAATTCAGGATTCAATAATTTATATGTTTCTTTGCGAGATGAATTAGATTCTATTACAGCCTGTTTTAAGTTTTGAAATTCTTCTTTGATCTCAACTTTACCTATTAAAATCAAGTAGGTGTATTGTACTCTAAAGTAAGTTTTATTGCATCCCGTTCCTATCTCTCCACATATTTTTGAAAAACTTCCTTTGTTTATCTCTTACAATAGCTTTTAGTGTTGGCCTTCCTACTTCCAAATAACACAGATCATTACATGTTGATTTCCGAAAACCTAATAGTAATTCAGTAGAAGTATTTGATTATTGAATGGTTTTGGTCATATGAAATCATGCTTGTTTTGAGGTAACAATGTACTGAAATAATTCTTCAATAGTTAAATCTCTCTCTCTCTCTCTCTCTCTCTCTCTCTCTCTCTCTCTCTCTCTCTCTCTCTCTCGAACACTGTTGGGCCTAAAGCAGCTCTTTTGTTGTAAACAGTGGAGAAAATGATATACTGAATAAGAGCAGTCGGGTGCCATAGGGAATCTTGAGCCTTTGGGGTTCGTGGGGGATTGCTGTCTCGGTTTGCATAATGTATTTCAACTACTGTTGAAAGTGTACGCTTTTGCTTGAGATACATAGAGGCTTAAAGGCCGCTCATTAATGTCAGAGGCAAAGCGACAGTGACAATGACCTAATTAGCAGGATAATGCCCTAGAGTCTGATCAGCGGCCCAAGCCATTGCCGTCTCAATCTATATTGAGACGGCAGTGCCCAAGCCCTCTCTCCACCCTAGCTGGGACAGGAGAGGGCCAGGCAATGGCTGCTGATGACTCGGCTGATAAACATATACTACAGGCTTCCATAAACCCCGCACCATAAGCTCACATGGATGATGAGGTTGTAAACACTACAAGAACTAACGAGTTTGAGCGGGACTGGAACTCTAGTCTGGCAGATTACGAGGCACTACAAACTTAGTTTGTGATTGTTTTATTGTATATACAAGCAGTAAATGTTCTAACAACCTTTCCTGTAATAATACAAATTATTAAGCGATATTATTATATCTCTTGACACAACCTTGTAAAAAATATATATGTTTCTGAACGAGTTTTATCGCTACATAGATTTTTAATATTGTTTTGGACCATTTATCAATCATTTTATGCGCGTTGTAAAGTGCATTTAATAAGTTTTTTTTTTTTTTATTTAACGTATGAATGAATAACAAATGTTGCAGTTACCCAGACATCTATCCAACATGACTCGGGGTTGACATATGCATATTAGTTTTGTTGGTGTATTACAACTTGATTGAAATCTATCTTATTGAGTTATTCGAGGTTATATATATATATATATATATATATATATATATATATATATATATATATATCAGCCACAACTAGTCCACTGCAGGACAAAGGTCTCAGACATGTCCATCCACTCGTGTCTGTTTATGGTATTTCTATGTTATTCTATACCCGTAATTTTTCTTAGTTTGTCAATTTATCGTCTTCTCTTCCTTTCCTTTCTTCTTTTGTAACAATCTCTTCCTCTCTCTCCCTGTATACAGTATATATACACATGTATGGATATATATATATATATATATATATATATATATATATATATATATATATATATATATATATATATATATATATGTGTGTGTGTGTGTGTGTGTGTGTGTGTGTTTGTGTTGTCAATATTTATGTATGCACATAAATGCATGCATGCACATAAAATTCATGTAATAAGTTCTTTGCTGGAAATGTTTGGTTTGTGAAGAATTGATAGAGTAAGCAAAAATATCTTGGGTAAAAGATTCTAGTAGAATATTTTGAAGTAGGAAGACAATGGTAAATACAATATTCTCGCCCCATGCCGAAGTAGTTTTTCTGTGCTGTAGATAACGTGTAAACAACTACCAGTGAACTACCATCGCTGGATGTTTCTAATGGAAACAATTGATATTTATGGAATATTTAACAGTCAAAAAAGATATACATTCAAAAATATTGGTATAATAATGGGATGGTATCGTAAGACCATAATATAGTATTAATATAATCTTTTATCTGATAACCGATGAAATTATTTACTTTGTTCGCAAATTTAGTGTGTATGAACAAAGAAAACCTGATAGAATGATAATTACAAAGATTACGTATAATAAATAACGAGTAATTTTTCATGTGGATTGAGAAATATCTTTTAATTAGTTTTTTTTTTTATTCTAGAAGTGGTCTTTGTTGTAGTATGTATAATTTGTTCTTTTTATACCTTATTCCTTTTCTGGTGTGTCCTTTCAATGCGTGTGTATTATGCATTGAAACTATCGTAATAATTCTTGGAGGTTAATGTTTGTCTGTACCCCTGAAGAAAAAGAATATATAAAGGTTCTATGTAAACAAAACCGCCGTTGCCTTAGGAAATGTACTCGTGTATATCAAGGTTTTCTTAGTTTTAAATGCCTCAGAGAATAAAAAGAAGATACTCTCTCTCTCTCTCTCTCTCTCTCTCTCTCTCTCTCTCTCTCTCTCTCTCTCTCTCTCTCTCTCTCTCTCTCTCTCTCTCTCTCTCTCTCTCTCTCAGGGACGTTCTTTAAGGTGTATTCCAGAATTATATTATTCAAACGATATAGTTGTTTATTGGCACGATTGTGCTATTCTTTCTTTTTGTGATAATGGTTTTTGAGATTATTTTATACTCACTTTCGTTTAGTCTTGGTGGATTCAGTTGGCCCCAATGTTTATTGATTTTTGGTCTTCTCATAAAGGCCGTTCATGAAAGGCAGAGGCAAGGGACAGTGACATTGCCTAGAACTAGAACTTGCAGGACTATGCTCAAGACTCAATATGGTCTTATCTAGAGACTGACCGCATGTATGCTTTGCGCCCAAGCTCCTCTCTACACAAGTCAGGACTGGGGAGGGCCAGGCAATGGCTGCTGATGACTCAGCAGGTAGACCTATATTATTATTATTATTATTATTATTATTATTACAACCCTAGTTGGAAAAGCAAGATGTTATAAGCCCAAGGGCTCCAACAAGGAAAAACAGCCCAATAGGGAAAGGAAATAAAGGAATAAATAAACTACAAGATAAGTAATAAACAATTAAGATAAGATATTTCAAGAGTAGTAACAACATAAAAATAACCTTTCATATAAAAATTATAAAAACTTCAAAATAGAAATAAAACTAGAAGAAGAGAAATAAGATAGAATGGTGTGCCCGAGTGTACCCTTAAGCAAGAGAATTCTACCACAAGACAGTGGAAGACCCTGCTACAGAGGCTATGGCAATACCTAATACCAGAGAACAATGGTTTGGTTGTGGAGTGTCCTCCTCCTAGAAGAATTGCTTACCATAGTTAAAGAGTCTCTTCTAGCTTTACTAAGAGGAAAGTAGCCACCGAACAATTACAGTGCAGTAGTTAACCCCTTGAGTGAAGAAGAATTGTATGGTAATCTTAGTGTTATCAGGTTTATGAGGACAGAGGAGAATGTGGAAAGAATAGGCCAGACTATTCGGTGTATGTGTAGGCAAAGGAAATATGAGTCGTAACCAGAGAAAGGGATCCAATGTGGTACTGTCTGGCCATCTCATCGGGTGGCTGGTGCCCTAGCCAACCTACTACCCTGGCTCCCCCAAAACTCCAAACCTTGGATCACAAGGATGGTGAGTTTGGAGACACTACAAGAAATTATCGAGCCTGATCGGGACTCGAGCCCTTGTCCATAAATCACCAGGCAAGGACGTTTCCACTAGGCTACCACAATCCTGTCCTGTTCTTTGCGAGAAAAAAACGACCAGGGAGTTAAGCTATTCATTTCCACGATATTCCAGAAATTAAAGAGTATATTTAATTCTAGAAAGCGAGAAGATAATAGTGTCGTGTTTATCACACACGTTTTACGAGTTTTTAACGTGGCACGAACCATTGCCAAACTGCAGGGTCTCGCCAAACGACTGGTGCCATGCATTTAATCACGCACTTAAAGTATGTAATTTAGGACTGTATGTTTTAGTGACTCCTTGTAGGCATTTTTGGTAAAACTAGCATGGGTGTATTATGTTGGATGTGTTGATTAAACTTTGGGATCAGAATGTTTGAGAGTCTAGTAATATCTAACACACACACACACACACACACACATATATATATATATATATATATATATATGTATGTATGAGTACACACACACACACATATATATATATATATATATATATATATATATATATGTATGTATGTATGTATGTATGAGTACACACACACACACACACACACACACATATATATATATATATATATATATATATATATATATATATATATATATATATATAGAGCTATGGGAAGTAGTCATACTCTTGTGAGAGGGGAACGCGTGTTTATGAATATATTTTTTGATGGATCGTGTACATCAGTATATTTGCGTCTGTGCAAGCGGTCTCGTTCTTGTATGCATGTTGTTGTTGTAGATTGCTAGGTCATTCCGGCCCTGCACAGACTCTTGCAACTACGCTGCTCTGGAAACTGTGCATTTTACCTTCTTGAACCACCCACCAGTTGAAATACTACCGCTAGAGAGTTATGGGTTCTTTGACTAGTCAACAGTGATCTGTACATTAGATCATTCTCTCTGGTTACGGTTTATTTTCCTTTCGCCTACATATACACAGATTAGTGTGGCCTATTCTTTACAGATTCTCCTCTTTCCTCATACACCTGACAACACAAAGATCACGAAACAATTCTTTTTCTCTCAAGGGGTTAACTACTGCACTGTAATCGTACAGTGGCCGCTTTCCTCTTGATAAGAGTAGAAGAGACTCTTTAGCTATGGTAAGCAGCTCTTTTAGGAGATGGACACTCCAGAATCAAACCATTGTTCTCTAGTCTTGGGTAGTGCCATAGCCCCTGTATCATGGCCTTCCACTGTCTTGGGTTAGAGTTATATTGCTTGAGGGTACATTCGTGCATACTATTCTATCTTATTTCTCTTCCTCTTTTTTTGTTAAAGTTTTTATAGTTTATCTGGGAAATATTTATTTTAATGTTTCTGTTCTCAGAATATTTTATTTTTCCTTTTTTCTTTCCTCTTTGGGCTATTTTCCCTGTTGGAGCCCCTGGGCTTATAGCATCTTGCTTTTCCAACTAGGGTTGTAGCCTAGCAAGTAATGATAATAATATAAAGATTGCCATAGAACCGATATGGGCATCGGGAAGGGTACTGCAAATGTGTGGTGGGATTCAGAGGCTCTTGAGAGCTATTAAATATACGTTTGATGGTAATGAAAGTGATTTTAGAATATGTAGACGTGATGATGATTGATTTGGTGTAAAGGTGGGTCTGATGTAAGGTGTATTTGGTTTTGATTTTTCTACTCTTAAGTGAAAAGAATTTCTCCTATATAATAAAGAGCAAGTGTCTGGCTGTATCATATATATATATATATATATATATATATATATATATATATATATTATATATATATATATATATATATATATATATATATATATTTCTCGCAGGTCACGCTCAGCGTCAAGATGTATAATTACTCGGTCTCTCTCCGTCCTTCGGGTATGGAGGAGAGGGAGTAGCCATACTCTGACGAGAGGGGTTAGCCATACTCTGACGAGAGGGGTTGTAGTTAGGAAAGGGGGAAGGGCTGAATCTGTGTATATGTGGGCATGTGGATTTCTTTTTAATTATCAAACGTGATTTTAACGGGTCGCGTACACTAGTAGATGAGAACCTCTTTAGAAGAGGCGTCTCGTGATTAAAAAAAAAAAATAAAAAGGAAATAAATTTTGAGATTCATTATCATAGTTCAAAGTAGTGAGTCACGGCAAACTTTGCTAAGAATGTGAAGTAGTAATGTATGTGATATATGTTGAAGTTTAAATGCCTCTTAAGAAATAGATTCGAAATTTTTAGAGAAATTTTTAAAGGTATTGCATCGAAAATAGCTGTATTTTTTATGGTATCTATTTTGACTATGCTTGTGCATTAATATGAATATCGAGGGTAAAATCTATTTTTTTGAGAAATGTTTAAAGATATTGCATGCTAAAATTTTCATTTTTTTATTTTCACGTTAAAGATTTTGATTATACTTGTGCATTAAAACTGAAACTCGAGGTTAAAATCTAGCCTCAGGCATGTGGGGAGAGAGAGAGAGAGAGAGAGAGAGAGAGAGAGGAGAGAGAGAGAGAGAGAGAGAATTAAGCCACTTAAGATGTATACAATAAACTCGGGGCTCTGTTAGCGAAGAATTTAGAGCAGAAAAGTCTCATAATTGAGAATGTGGTGAAATGTTTAGCCGTTGCTGTTGGAGTCTTGAAGAGTTAAGTGCTGGAGTTCTCTGCAGTTTATTTCTTGACCGAATAAACTGCAAAAAATGAATAAACCTGCCAAGAGAGGCGCGTGAGGGTTGCGAAGAGCGTTTGCAACATTGCATGCAATGGTGGAAGGGAGACAGTAAGGGCTGATCGCCATTTCTAAAACTTAGATGCAATGAGGAAGCTTGAAAGAGAGAGAGAGAGAGAGAGAGAGAGAGGGAGAGAGAGAGAGAGAGAGACTGGGGGCTAGAACTCGTACCGATCTTTAGTGAACATGGTTTGGTTGAGAGAGAGAGAGAGAGAGAGAGAGAGAGAGAGAGAGAGAGAGAGAGAGAGAGAGAGAGAAAGAGACTGGGGGCTAGAACTCTGTACCGATCTTTAGTGAACATGGTTTGGTTGAGAGAGAGAGAGAGAGAGAGAGAGAGAGAGAGAGAGAGAGAGAGAGAAAGAGACTGGGGGCTAGAACTCTGTACCGATCTTTAGTGAACATGGTTTGGTTGAGAGAGAGAGAGAGAGAGAGAGAGAGAGAGAGAGAGAGAGAGAGAGAGAGAGAGACTGGGGGCTAGAACTCTGTACCGATCTTTAGTGAACATGGTTTGGTTGAGAGAGAGAGAGAGAGAGAGAGAGAGAGAGAGAGAGACTGGG
>NC_090743.1:30815076-30817576 GCF_036898095.1 Palaemon carinicauda
GAAGTATTTGATTATTGAATTGTTTTGGTCATATGAAATCACGCTTGTTTTGAGGTAACAATGTACTGAAATAATTCTTCAATAGTTAAATCTCTCTCTCTCTCTCTCTCTCTCTCTCTCTCTCTCTCTCTCTCTAGGGAACACTGTTAGGCCTAAAGCAGCTCTTTTGTTGTAAACAGTGGAGAAAATGATATACTGAATAAGAGCAGTCGGGTGCCATAGGGAATCTTTAGCCTTTGGGGTTCGTGGGGATTGGTCTCGGTTTGCATAATGTATTTCAGCTACTGTTGAAAGTGTACGCTTTTGCTTGAGATACTTAGAGGTTTAAAGGCCGCTCATTAATGGCAGGGGCAAAGCGACAATGACAATGACCTAGAGTCTGACCATATATGCATATGATCAGCGGCCCAAGCCATTGCCGTCTCAATCTATATTGAGACGGCAGTGCCCAAGCCCTCTCTCCACCCTAGCTGGGACAGGAGAGGGCCAGGCAATGGCTGCTGATGACTCGGCTGATAAACATATACTACAGGCTTCCATAAACCCCGCACCATAAGCTCACATGGATGATGAGGTTGTAAACACTACAAGAACTAACGAGTTTGAGCGGGACTGGAACTCTAGTCTGGCAGATTACGAGGCACTACAAACTTAGTTTGTGATTGTTTTATTGTATATACAAGCAGTAAATGTTCTAACAACCTTTCCTGTAATAATACAAATTATTAAGCGATATTATTATATCTCTTGACACAACCTTGTAAAAAATATATATGTTTCTGAACGAGTTTTATCGCTACATAGATTTTTAATATTGTTTTGGACCATTTATCAATCATTTTATGCGCGTTGTAAAGTGCATTTAATAAGTTATTTTTTTTTTTTTTAATTTAACGTATGAATGAATAACAAATGTCGCAGTTACCCAGACATCTATCCAACGTGATTCGGGGTTGACATATGCATATTAGTTTTGTTGGTGTATTACAACTTGATTGAAATCTATCTTATTGAGTTATTCGAGATTAATATATATATATATATATATATATATATATATATATATATATATATTATATATATATGTATATATATAATTATATATATAATATATATTATATATATATATATATATAAAATCATCAGCCGCAACTAGTCCACTGCAGGACAAAGGTCTCAGACATGTCCATCCACTCGTGTCTGTTTATGGTATTTCTATGCTATTCCATACCCGTAATTTTTCTTAGTTTGTCAATTTATCGTCTTCTCTTCCTTTCCTTTCTTCTTTTGTAACAATCTCTTCCTTTCTCTTCCTGTATACAGTATAATTATATACACATGTATGGATATATATATATTTATATATATATATATATATATATATATATATATATATATATATATATTATATGTGTGTGTGTTTGTGTGTGTGTGTGTGTATGTGTTTGTGTTGTCAATATGTATGCATGCACATAAAATTCATGTAATAAGTTCTTTGCTGGAAATGTTTGGTTTGTGAAGAATTGATAGAGTAAGCAAAAATATCTTGGGTAAAAGACTCTTGTAGAGTATTTTGAAGTAGAAAGACAAGGGCAAATACAATATTCTCGCCCCATGCCAAAGTAGTTTTTCTTTGTGCTGTAGATAACGTGTAAACAACTACCAGTGAACTACCATCGCTGGATGTTTCTAATGGAAACAATTGATATTTATGGAATATTTAACAATCAATAAAGATATACATTTAAAAATATTGGTAGAGTAATGGGATGGTATCGTAAGACCATAATATAGTGTTAATATAATCTTTTATCTGATAACCGATGAAATTATTTACTTTGTTCGCAAATTTAATGTGTATGAACAAAGAAAACCATTTAGAATAATAATTACAAAGATTACGTATAATAAACAAACAACGAGTAATTTTTCATGTGGATTGAGAAATATCGTTGACTTTTTTTTTCTAGAAGTGGTCTTTGTTGTAATATATATCATTTGTTCTTTTTATACCTTATTCCTTTTTCTGGTGTGTCCTTTCAATGCGTGTGTATCATGCATTGAAACTATCGTAATAATTCTTGGAGGTTAATGTTTGTCTGTACCCCTGAAGTAAAAGAATATAAAGGTTCTATGTAAACAAAACCGCCGTTGCCTTAGGAAATGTACTCGTGTATATCAAGGTTTTCTTAGTTTAAATGCCTCAGAGAACAAAAACAAGGTCTCTCTCTCTCTCTCTCTCTCCCCCTCTCTCTCTCTCTCTCTCTCCCCCCTCTCTCTCTCTCTCTCTCTCTCTCTCTCTCTCTCTCTCTCTCTCTCTCTCTCCTCTCTCTCTCTCTCTCTCTCTCTCTGGGGCGTTTTTAATGTGTATTCCAGAATTATATTTATTCAAACGATATAGTTGTTTATAGGCCCGATTGTGCTATTTTTTTTTTTTTTTTTTTTTTTTTGTGATGATGTTTTTTGAGGTTATTTCATACTCACTTTCATTTATTCTTGG
>NC_090743.1:30822576-30832576 GCF_036898095.1 Palaemon carinicauda
ATCTTTGAGATGACTTGCCATAAAGAAATAATGGTGTGCTTTAAAATTTTTGTTAGCATGTGCCTCCATTTGTTATAATGAAAAAATTTTATAATTCAGACTATCTAATGGAGAAGTTATTTATCATGAAAGATCTATTTTGATGTTGTTACTGTTCTTAAAATATTTTATTTTAATTGTTCAGTTCATTTATTTTCATGTTTCCTTTCCTCACTGTGCTATTTTTCCCTGTTGGAGTCCCTGGGCCATATAGCATCCTGTTTTTTCTACTAGGGTTGTACCTTAGCTAGTAATAATAATGATGATGATGATGATGATGATGATGATGATAATAATAATAGTAATAATAATAATAATAATAATAATAATAATAATAATAATAATAATAATAATGGCATAATCTACTAAGCTAGAGATAATTGTATTAGCTTTTGATGTGTATATCAAGTTGCATCCTTGAAGTCTTAATGCAGGATTGTTCATCAATATTTTAACAACTGCTTTACATTTACTGTTAAGCTGATTGGATTGCAGCTACCTATTTAATCCACAAATTATTTTGTATGAACAAGCTGGAATAACAACATTCATGCTAAGATAGTAGCCTATCCTCTACACAATAATAAATAGTGAACCATAGATACTTTTGTATAGATATGTATGAATACTTAGAAATATTTACTTATCGTCAATGGAGACCTTTTAATGTCATCTTAATGGTTCATGATCACTTACTTTCGTGTAGACTAGGAATATGAATGAGAAATGATTTTGTGTTGGAAATATATATATGCAAATGATAATTTTTTTTTTATATATATTTCTTCTTGATTTAGGGCAGTTATCGTGGATTTTATATTCACTACACACATACACACATTGTGTCTATATATATATATATATATATATATATATATATATATATACATATATATATATATATAATATATATATATATAATCATCACTATCTCCTCCTATGCCTATTGACGCGCGCGCGCTTTGTTTGTGTGTGCGTGCGTGTGTGTATTTGAACGACTAAGTAGATCATTTGTACCCTCGGAAATTAGGAATAAAATTTCGTGATTTTCGTAGTATAAATCCTGAGATATTAGTTGTAAACTAATGTAGAATGAGAGCAATAGAACATTTTCAGTAAAAAGATAGTAAACTACACATGGTTTTAAAGCAGATGAGTACAAGTAATTCTTGACTACAAAGAACTTTTTACTGATTTTATATGCGTTAATTGAGCTAGGAATACACTGAATTCAGATGTGGAAAATTTTACCTTTTGCTGCAAAAGAACTGTGTTCAACGTAGCATGTTTTTTCATGAAATACAGACGCCCCTCACTACTTTATTATAATGATATAATAATGATTATCATTATTACTAGTGTACACTAGCCGTCAAAAATAACTTATAAATACTTAGTTAGATATACTGTACGCACACCAACACAGATAGAATAGTGTGCCTGGAGTGTACCTTGAAGCAAGAGAACTCTAACCCAAGACAGTGGAAGACCATGACGCAGAAGGCTATGGTACTACCCTCTTTCCTAATTATATAACTCGCTGGTTCGGCACTTTGTGGAGAATGTGGTTTCCGACTGGGCCTCTCGGGGTATCCCCTATCAACAGAGTATGACTACTCCCTCTACCCCTGAGCGTGACAAGGTATAAGGCCCGCGTCACACGAGTGGTTTGAAACCGTGCTGTTGCGAAATCAATGTAGCTCCATGAGGCCCTTCATACGCTGCGGGAGATAACCATGAGGCACCGCCTCCACTCCTCGCGCTCTTTAGCATATTTAAGAAGTTTATGGCTCCCTCCAGACGACCGGTTTCCTTCCGTGCGGTAGCAGTGGTTCAGCTGTTGCAGAGGGTAGTAAGCGTTCCTCTTCTGCTTCTATTTTTCAGCGATGATTATTATTATTATTATTATCATTATTATTATTATTATTATTATTATTATTATTATTATTATTACTGTATTATTATTATTATTATTATTATTATTACTGTATTATTATTATTATTATTATTATTATACACTGTACTAAAGGTACATTAAACATAATAGATCATGATTATACAAGTGTATGTCTTCTTTTTCTCATAAGTTACGTTAGATGAACTCAATCCATTCTTTTATTAGAGAGAGAGAGAGAGAGAGAGAGAGAGAGAGAGAGAGAGAGAGAGAGAGAGAGAGAGAGAGAGAGAGGGGGGGGATCGAACTGTTATGCGCTGATACTGTCTTGTTAAAAGAAATGAGGATGCATGTTGCTGAAATAATAATAATGATAATAATAATAATAATTATTATTATTATTATTATTTTGGGTTAGGTCCACCATTTACATAGTTGCTTATTTTTAGAATTCTGTTTATTATATACACAGACCACGTTCCTCTTCACGTCCTCCATCTCGAACCAAAATCGACAGGCTAGTATTCTGCTCTCTGATGCAAACGAACCGCTCATAATATATATATATATATATATATATATATATATATATATATATATACATACATACATATACCAAAGGCACTTCCCCCAATTTTGGGGGGTAGCCGACAACAACAAGAAACAAAACAAAAAGGGGACCTCTACTCTCTACGTTCCTCCAGCCTAACCAGGGACTCAGCCGAGTTCAGCTGGTACTGCTAGGGTGCCACAGCCCAACCTCCCACATTTCCACCACAGATGAAGCTTCATACTGCTGAGTCCCCTACTGCTGCTACCTCCGCGGTCATCTAAGGCACCGGAGGAAGCAGCAGGGCCTACCGGAACTGCGTCACAATCGCTCGCCATTCATTCCTATTTCTAGCACGCTCTCTTGCCTCTCTCACATCTATCCTCCTATCACCCAGAGCTTTCTTCACACCATCCATCCACCCAAACCTTGGCCTTCCTCTTGTACTTCTCCCATCAACTCTTGCATTCATCACCTTCTTTAGCAGACAGCTATTTTCCATTCTCTCAACATGGCCAAACCACCTCAACACATTCATATCCACTCTAGCCGCTAACTCATTTCTTACACCCGTTCTCACCCTCACCACTTCGTTCCTAACCCTATCTACTCGAGATACACCAGCCATACTCCTCAGACACTTCATCTCAAACACATTCAATTTCTGTCTCTCCATCACTTTCATTCCCCACAACTCCGATCCATACATCACAGTTGGTACAATCACTTTCTCATATAGAACTCTCTTTACATTCATGCCCAATCCTCTATTTTTTACTACTCCCTTAACTGCCCCCAACACTTTGCAACCTTCATTCACTCTCTGACGTACATCTGCTTCCACTCCACCATTTGCTGCAACAACAGACCCCAAGTACTTAAACTGATCCACCTCCTCAAGTAACTCTCCATTCAACATGACATTCAACCTTGCACCACCTTCCCTTCTCGTACATCTCATAACCTTACTCTTACCCACATTAACTCTCAACTTCCTTCTCTCACACACCCTTCCAAATTCTGTCACTAGTCGGTCAAGCTTCTCTTCTGTGTCTGCTACCAGTACAGTATCATCCGCAAACAACAACTGATTTACCTCCCATTCATGATCATTCTCGCCTACCAGTTTTAATCCTCGTCCAAGCACTCTAGCATTCACCTCTCTCACCACTCCATCAACATACAAGTTAAACAACCACGGCGACATCACACATCCCTGTCTCAGCCCCACTCTCACCGGAAACCAATCGCTCACCTCATTTCCTATTCTAACACATGCTTTACTACCTGTGTAGAAACTTTTCACTGCTTGCAACAACCTTCCACCAACTCCATATAACCTCATCACATTCCACATTGCTTCCCTATCAACTCTATCATATGCTTTCTCCAGATCCATAAACGCAACATACACCTCCTTACCTTTTGCTAAATATTTCTCGCATATCTGCCTAACTGTAAAAATCTGATTCATACAACCCCTACCTCTTCTAAAACCACCCTGTACTTCCAAGATTGCATTCTCTGTTTTATCCTTAATCCTATTAATCAGTATTCTACCATACACTTTTCCAACTACACTCAACAAACTAATACCTCTTGAATTACAACACTCATGCACATCTCCCTTACCCTTATATAGTGGTACAATACATGCACAGACCCAATCTACTGGTACCATTGACAACACAAAACACACATTAAACAATCTCACCAACCATTCAAGTACAGTCACACCCCCTTCCTTCAACATCTCAGCTTTCACACCATCCATACCCGATGCTTTTCCTACTCTCGTTTCATCTAGTGCTCTCCTCACTTCCTCTATTGTAATCTCTCTCTCATTCTCATCTCCCATCACTGGCACCTCAACACCTGGAACCGCAATTATATCTGCCTCCCTATCATCCTCAACATTCAGCAAACTTTCAAAATACTCCGCCCACCTTTTCCTTACCTCCTCTCCTTTTAACAACCTTCCATTTCCATCTTTCACTGTCTCTTCAATTCTTGCGCCGGCCTTCCTTACTCTCTTCACTTCTTTCCAAAACTTCTTCTTATTCTCTTCATATGACTGACCCAGTCCCTGACCCCACCTCAGGTCAGCTGCCCTCTTTTCCTCACGTACCTTGCGCTTTACTTCCACCTTTTTCTCTCTATATTTTTCATACTTCTCTATACTATTACTCTGCAGCCATTCTTCAAAAGCCCTCTTTTTCTCTTCCACTTTTACCTTCACTCCTTCATTCCACCATTCACTGCCCTTCCTCATGCTGCCTCCAACAACCTTCTTGCCACATACATCACTTGCAATCCCAACAAAATTTTCTTTTGCTAACTTCCACTCCTCCTCTAAATTACCAGTTTCTCTTACTCTCACCTCGTCATATGCCATTTTCAACCTTTCCTGATATTTACTTTTTACCCCCGGTTTTATTAGCTCTTCAACCCTCACTAGCTCCCTTTTACATCCACCTACTCTATTCCCCCACTCTTTTGCTACAACCAATTTTCCTTCCACCAAAAAATGATCAGACATACCGTTAGCCATACCCCTAAACACGTGCACGTCTTTCAATCTTCCAAACATTCTTTTTGTTATCAACACATAATCCATTAATGCCCTTTCTACTACTCTTCCATTTGCCACTCTTACCCATGTATACTTATTTTTATCTTTCTTTTTAAAAAAGCTAGCACTTATTACCATCTCTTGTTCAACACACATATCTACCAGTCTCTCACCACTCTCATTTTCACCTGGTACGCCATATTTCCCAATGACACCTTCTACCTCTCCAGCACCCACTCTAGCATTTAAGTCACCCATAACAACTACATAATTCCTTCTACCCAGTCCTTCTACACACCTAGTTAATTCACTCCAGAACTCATTCCGCTCTTCTTCACTTTTCTCACTACCTGGCCCATACGCACTGACAAACGCCCAACATTCCCTACCCAACCTAACCCTTACCCACATATATATTCATACATATATACATACATATATACATACATATGTATATATGTGTGTATTTATATGTGTATATATATAATATACATATATATATATATATATGTGTGTGTGTGTGTGTTTATATGTGTATATATATATGTTTGTATATATATATATATATATATATATATATATATATATATATATATATATGGAGTTAGACACTTGCTGTATTATATAGGAAGATTGTTGTTTTTTTTTTTACTAAAGTTAAGATTATTAATACTGTTGTTAAAGTAGAAATTATTGCATTACTTTTATGTCATCAAACATATTGGAGTAATTTGCCTTTTTTGTTGTTGTTGTTGTGTTAAGGTACAGTTCAGCATTAATTTATAATTTTTTTTTATTATTATTACTGGATCATGGTATGCGGCCAAAGGTTGCTGATGTACCGTGTAGTATGCTTTCTTGTAAGGAAATTATATTGGCGCAAGCTAATTTAAGTATCTCCGTGTAAAATTAGGTTACAGTAGTACGGAGGAGCTCTCCACTTATTTCAGTTTTAAAGAAGTAAGGCATATAATTGGTTAACTCACTAATCTCGTGTTTGCTTGAGTGATAATGTAAATAAAAATCCAATGGATGCTTTTATTACTACTACTACTACTACTACTACTACTACTACTACTACTACTACTACTACTACTACTACTACTACTACTACTACTAGGTAAATTACAACCCTAGTTTGAAAAGCAGGATTCTACAAGTCCAAGGGCTCTAACCGAAAAAAATAGCTTATTAAGGAAATGGCTATTGTGTGTGTGTATATATATATATATATATATATATATATATATATATATTATATATATATATATATATATATATATATATATATATATATATATATACTGTATGAGTGTGTATTTGTGAGTATGTATATATATTCATATATATAGTATGTATAAAATGCACATATTATATACAGCTAGTACTTTTACCTGGTAAATACAGGTAATTTAAAATTTGCAGAGAACGCGGCAGTAGTCGACCGTCAAAAAGAACAGAATGAAAATGGCCTTATTCCACTGGAATTCCAGTTTCATGGCCTAGCGAAAAATACATCTTTGGAATCACGCCAAAGTTTCCCTCGAGGCCTGGAAAATGCCATGGATCATAAATTGCTTTGACGACGTCTGCCAGCGAACAAAGGCAGAGGAAAATCGCCGAAAATTCAAGCAAATGTCGTTCACTTTGCCTCGACCGAAATCCCGTATGCTGAGATTACATCAACCAGCCTAAGTGAGGCTGTGAAGGGAAATGAAATTTCTCTCTTGTTAAGTTGGTGGTTTCTGAATGCCACTGGTGGGATCTTTTAGGTTCTGGCTATGAATGCATTGTCCAGTTATTATTATTATTATTATTATTATTATTATTATTATTATTATTATTATTATTACTAGATAAGCTACAACCCCAGTTGGAAAAGCAAGATGCCATAAGTCCAGGTGCTCCAACAGGGAAAAATAGCCCAGTGAGGAAAGGAAATAAGAAAATGAATAAACGATAGAAGAAGTAATGAACAATTAAAATGAAATCTTTTAAAAGATTTAACAACATTAAAACTGATATTTCATATGTAAACTATAAAAAGAATTTTTCACCTTGTTCAACATAAAAAAAATTTGCTGAAATTTAAAAATTTTGAAGCTTACTTTTTATTTATTAAATTACATTCTGATTTGTGTTCAGATTACTATTAATTGGTAAATTTCATTCTGTTTTAGGTTCAGATTGCAATTATTTGGCGAATTGTATTCTGTTTTGGGGTTCAGATTGTTATTATTTGGTAAATTTCCTTCTGTTATCGGTTCAGATTACTATTATTTGGTAAATTGCATTCTGTTTTACGTTCAGGTTTCTGTTATTGGATAAGTAATATTGTATTGGGTTTGGATTACTATCATATGGTAAATTATATATATTATTTTTCATCATAGTATTATTAGGTAAAACGCTTTCTGTTTTGTGTTCAAATTACTAATATTTGGTATATCGTAATTTGTTTTATGTTCAGAATACTATTATTTGGTAAACTTGCATTCTCTTCGGCTTCAGATTACTGTTATTTATTGAATTGTATATGATTTTGGTCCAGATTACTATTGTTTGGTAAATTGTATTTTCATCATCATCTCCTCCAATGCCCTTTGACACAAATAGCCCCGGTTAGATTTCGCCAGCTGTCTCTCTTGAGCTTTTAATTCAATACTTTTTCATTTATCATCTACTTTACGCTTCATAGTTCTCGGCCATGTAGGCCTGGGTCTTCTACCTCTTCTAGTGCCTTTTAAGAGCCCAGTTAAACGTTTGGTGAACTGAACTCTCTTGGGGAGTGCGAAGAGCATGCCCAAACCATCTCCATCTACTCATCACCATGATCTCATCCACTTACGTCACTCGATTAATGTCTCTTATAGTTTCATTTTAGGTTCATTATTATTTTTATGTGAATTGTAGTCTTGTTTGAGGTTCAGATTACTATTGATTGAAAAATGTTGATATGGTTTCGAGTTTGTAACTTATATTTTTCAGAATATGTACCGTACAGTATTGGGCCACACGTTTTCTTTTTTTGTTTGGGGTGGGGATGGGCGAATGTTGAGAGGGTAATGAGATCTAAGGCTTTAAAATCATAGTATCTTATGATTGGCCCTGAAAGTATAGGTCCTAGATAGGGAGAAATTAGATAGTTAAGATTTTTTGTTAGAGAGACGGTGACGTCACTAATGAGAATAGAGATTCATTAGGAGATTCATCGTAACATTAATGGAGATTCTTAGAATTGAGTTTATGGGGCTCCTCAAGTTCGTAAAGACACTGATGACATTGGCAGGAAGACGAAATTGATAAGACATGATGATTTTGGAGGTTGGCATATGTTGCATCGATAAGACCCCAGATGTCCTTGTTTAACCTTCAAAGAAAATGGAGCTTGTATAGTTTGCTGTTTTAGATGAATATGAAGTTCTAAGTCACTTCAGGTAGATCTCAAGCCTGTCGAATGAAAGACAAGGGCGTTACAAAATGACCCAACAGAAATCCAGGTTTTTTTTATGCTACTACCACCTCTGTTTTCTTTATGTTGATTTTAGTCCCATGTTCTTACTCTCGCTTTTTAACGTGTCAAGAAGTGTTTGCAGTTTCTCTTCTGAATCGGCTGTTATCATAGTGCTATTTGCAAGTCTAATATTATTTATATTTTCTTCTCCCACTCTTATTCCTTCCATTCCTGATATGCTTCTTATTGTATTTTCTCCATTCCATCACATCTGATCGCACCAGTGTCAAACCCACAGGAGGGCAGTGTCGTCTGTGTGTCTGAGGTCCTGATTGAGTAATGAGGGCCTAGTGGGCACCCTCGTAGGATGTGTTCCTATTGTTTGTAGTGTTGCTCCACACAAACATTCAGAATTGCAGCTCTTCTAGAAGAAAGACACTCCAAAATCAAACCATTGTTCTCTAGTATTGGGTAGTGCCATAGCCTCTGTACCATGGCCTTCCACTGTCTTGGGTTAGAGTTCTCTTGCTTGAGGTTACACTCGGGTTCACTATTCTATCTAATTTCTCTTCCTCTTGTTTTTGTTAAAGTTTTTGTAGTTTATATAGGAAATATATATTTTAATGTTTTTACTGTTCTTAAAATATCTTATTTTTCCATTTTTCCTTTCCTCACTAGGCTATTTTCCCTGTTGGAGCCCCTGGCCTTATAGCATCCTGCTTTTCCTACTAGGGTTGTAGCTTAGCAAGTAATAATAATAATAATAATAATAATAATAATAATAATAATAATAATAATAATAATAATAATCCCCATCTGTGGCGGTTATCTCTAGTTTTCCCCACTTTTACCCTTGCTCTGTTTAGGTGTTACCCAGTCCTTACTGGTGAGGGTTGTTCTGCTGGCCAGGCCTCCACTTCTCTAGCCTGTAAACAGCTAGCCGGGTTAGTTCTAGTCCATCCACTGTTGCGAAGTCATTAAAGAAAGTAGAACACAAAGAACTCGCTCAGTATCTGAGGAACTGTCAAGCCAGACATCAGTCCTTGCGTACCATCTGGTTCTCTCTCTCTCTCTCTCTCTCTCTCTCTCTCTCTCTCTCTCTCTCTCTCTCTCTCTCTCTCTCTCTCTCTCATTTTTTCCGGAGTTTTCCCTAAGTTGCTTATTGGGAATATATAATGAGGAGGGATGGTGCGCTTAAATCAACGCTTTATTTTCTCTTCCAGAATATTAATTGCTATCTCATGAATATGGAAATATTATTCAGTATATGGTAAAATATTCAAATGTAAATTCTCTGCGCTTTTATTGGCTCTTATGACTGTTTGCATAGTCAGCGTTATCAAGATTTGATTTACATTTTGATTATAATGTTTCGTAAAAAAAACATTGAATTTTGCAGTAGCCCTTATTATTTGAACTTTGCAATGTCTCATTATTTGTACTTTGCAATATTCCTCATTATTATTATTATTATTATTATTATTATTATTA
>NC_090743.1:30835076-30845550 GCF_036898095.1 Palaemon carinicauda
AAGATCGGTTAGGATTACGTCCAGGCTTTAGTTTCTCAATTATGGATGAACTGCCCGTGCAGAAAACTTACACAGTAATAACTGCCTCAAAGATGTCCAGAGAGGGCTCATCAGTAGCTATGGGACTCAATCTCATCACAATGTGAGGTAAAATGTATATCTATTGAACGCGATAGTTTATATATATATATATATATATATATATATATATATATATATATATATATATATATATATAATGAATTGACAATACCCTGGTGATGTTCAGAATAAGTGTAAATATAAATTCACGTTTCTCCATTTATTATTTGGTGTGGACACGTGTTTCGAATCACTTTGTGACACGCACAGACATATACATATATATATATATATATATTTATATATATATATATATATATATATATATATATATATATATATATAGTTTGTGATACTGTGAATTATATGGGTGCATGCTTACTATATAAAAATCTTCACAACGCATGTATATGATATAAGTATATATACGCGCATGCTCAGTATCATGTTCATGTAATCTCAATGAACTAGGCACTTTAATCCCATTTAAGAACTGTATACACTGAAAGCCAACAATCCCAGACTACCAGGAGACAGTCTTGCAACGGCGGCTTCAGAAATGACGTTTTTGGGAATGCAATATTTTGGACGTCTAAGCCGTTATTTTTGTCGTGCATTCCAATTCCTTCTCATTCCGGATTAGGATTTCCGCCGCTTCGAATCCGGGATGCATATCCAGATCGAATCGCTCAATCGGAAACGAAAGGAAAGATGCCTTCGATGGACGATATTGGATTTTGTGGGCGTCTCCTCTGTCGCTCGGCTGATGCTTTCTGACTGTAAGCCTGTTTGGGTAAGAGAGGGCAGCGATAAGGTGGCCAAATGCGGACCTTTAAGGGAGGATGGTAAAAAAAAAGTAATTTTCGAAAGGATTTTTTTTTATATATATATTTTTAGTATTTTATTTATTTGGTTCTAGGTGAAATTTTATTTATGAAAGGAAGACGGTAATATAAATATCATTTTCGAAAAGATTCTTTTTTATTTTTAGTATTTTATTTTGTTGGTTCGAGGTGAAACTTTACTTATGAAGGGAAGATAGTAAAAAAAGTCATTTTCGAAAGGATTTATTTTTTATTTTTAGTATTTTATTTTTTTGGTTCGAGGTGAAAATGGAATTATCAAGGAATGCTGGTAAAAAGAGGTCATTTTCGAAAGAATTTATTTTTTATTTTTAGTATTTTATTTTTTTTTGGTTCGAGGTGAAAATTGAATTATCAAGGGATGCTGGTAAAAAGAGGCCATTTTCGGAAGAATTTATTTTTTATTTTTAGTATATTTTTTTTGGTTCGAGGTGAAAATTGAATTATCAAGAGATGCTGGTAAAAAGAGGCCATTTGCGAAAGGATTTTTTTTTTCGAGTTTTTTAAATTAAATTTTTTTTTTTCATTCGAGATGGAAATTTAGTTATGAAGGGAGGCTGGTAAAAAAAGCCATTTTCGAAAAGACTCCCCTTTTCATTTTCGATTGTTTTTCAAAAGGAAAACTGGTATAAATAGCCATTTTCAACAGGTGGGTTTTTTTTTCTTTTATGCCATTTTCGGAAGGACTTTTTTTTTTTTTTTAATTTTCTGCTTTTTTTTTTCTTCCTTGTAAAGGGACGCTGTTAAAAAAGGGTAATTTTCGAGGAATGTTTATTTATTTTTTCTTAAAGGGGCTATTTTCGAAGGGACTCCTGTAATCATTTTCTTTTTTTTTTTCCTTTTTTTTTTGCTTTTTAAAAGGGGGAAGGTGGTGAAATAGACCATTATCGAAAAGTGTTTATTTTTTTTCTTTAAGGGGCCATTTTGGAAGAGAAATTATTTATTTTTTATATATATATTTAAAAGGAAAACTTTAAAAAGAAAGCCATTTTCAAAAGTGTGTTTTTTTTTTTTTTTTTAGATTGCATTTTCTGTTGCTATCCTAATAAGGCCTGTTGATATTGATCATGTATTGTCTTGTGTTTGTCAATAGGATGAGAATGAACGACTTTGTTAAACATAACTTAGTTTACAGAGAAATAAGAATCATAGATAATTTTTTTCGCTGGAAGATTAGGCTTTACATATATAATTCTTTTAGTTGTAGAAGGAAGTCACTTGTAGATGATCATATTTTGCATATATTTTCTAAAGACTAATAGCCAAATGGTGAGGGATGGATGAGAATGGTTTGGCCATGCTCTTCGCACTCCCCAATAGAGCTTAGGTCACCAAACTTTCAACCGGGCTCCACAAGGTACTAGAAGAGTTAGAAGACCCAGGCCTACATGGCTGAGGACCAAGAAACGTGAAGTAGGGGATGATGGTTGGAGAAGTGTTGATTTAAAAGTTCAAGATAGAGACGACTGGCGAAATCTAACCGATGCCCTTTGCGTCAATAAGCGTAGGAGGAGATGATGATGATTAATAATGGCTTGTTTAAATTGAATGGGACGTTTGGCATTCTAGTTCTTGATATATCTCTAAAATTATACCGACCATATATCTCTGTATGGGAAATTTACTCATTTTTCTTTATTATTATTTTGGAGAAATTAAGTTTTTTTGATAGAAAAAAAAGCAATCATTTGGTATTATATGTTAGCAACATTGAAATTCGATAATGGAAGGATTTTATGTTGAGCAGACTGACATGAGTCTCTTTTTATAGTTTATTTATAAAATATCAATTTTACTGCTGTTACTTTTATTAAAATATGTTATTTTAATTGTTCATTACTTCTCTTGTAGTTTGTTTATTTCCTTTATTCCTTTCCTCACTGGGCTTATTTGTCACTGTCGGAGCACTTGTGCTTATAGCATCCTGTTTTTCCAACTAGTTTGTAGGTTGGCTAAAAATAATAATAATAATAATAATAATAATAGGTATTAAAAGCTCCTGTATTTTTTAAATATACAACGTATATAACTGAATTTTTCATTCTCAAGATTGCTAGACATGGCATGGCGTTTTATTTAAGTTAATAGGTAGTAGGTTGGCCAGAGCACCAGCCACCCTTTGAGATACTACCATTAGAGAGTTATTAGTTCCTTCAACTGGCCAGAAAGTACTACATTGGATCCTTCTCTCTGGTTCCGGGTCATTTTCCTTTTGCCTACACATACACCGAATAGTCTGGCCTATTCTTCACAAATTCTCCTCTCTCCTCATACACCTGACAACACTGAGATTACCAAACAATTCTTCCTCGCTCAAGGGGTTAACTACTGCTATGTAATTGTTCAGTGGCTAATTCCTCTTGTAAAGGGTAGAGGAGACTATTTGTCTATGGTAAGCAGCTCTTTTAAGAGAAGGACACCCCAAATCAAATCATTGTTATCTAGTCTTGGGTAGTGCCATAGCCTCTGTACTATGGTCTTTCATTGTCTTGGGGTAGAGTTCTTTTCCTCGAGGGTACACTCAGGCACACTGTTCTATATTATTTCTTTTCCTCTTGTTTTTTTTCTAGTTTTTCTAGTTTATATATGAAAAACGTATTTTAATGTTGTTACTGTTCTTAAAATATTTGTTATTTTAATTGTTATTTACTTCTCTTGTAGTTTCCTTATTTCCTTTCCTGACTGGGCTATTTTCCCTGTTGGAGCTTTAGGGTTGTAGCTTAGCTTATAATAATAGAAATACTACTACTACTACTACTACTACTACTACTACTAATAATAATAATAATAATAATATAAATAATAATAATGGGCATGTCATTAATCGTTTCAATTGCATCTCGAGATAATATTTCCAGATTTCAACATTTCTTGGATTTTTGGTTTTGCTTGGTGACCTGAAGGGTGGGATTTGCTGGTGAGGGTGCATAAAGGTGATTACGGGAAAAGGTTGAAAAGATGCAACGATGTCAGTTTGTTTTAACTATTAATGGTAAACTAAATGTTGAATCTGAATAGGTTACGTTTTTAAAAGCCGCTCATGAATTGCATTAAGATCAGCGCCCAAGCCCACTCTCCACCAAAGCAAGAACCGGGGATGGCCAGACAGTGACTGCTGATGACCCAACAGGTAGACCTATAGGCTTCCCCAAACCCCAATCCTTAGCTCACAAGGATGGTAAGGTTGCAGATACTTCAAGAAACTATCGAGCTTGAGCAGGAATAGAACCCCAGTCTGGCAGATCACCAGGCAGGGACGTTTCCAATAGACCACTATAACCCGCTGTCCCTTTTAATGCTTTTTGCAGTTAAATTAGGGCTGATTCACACCTGACACTCACACACACACTCACATGCACGCAATTGATCGCGCTCAAATATTCTTTAATGATAAACAGGCAGAGTATTCAAACCATCCAGTCAATCATTTTCGCTCAACTCCAGTCACGGTCACAGTCAAGCTCACGATCAAAGTAAAAGATATTTTGAACGTACTCAAACTTGAGCGAGAGGCCCTATCCCATCTTGGAGCAAGGAAATTATAATGCATATTAAATGTAGACTTTTTTTGAATTTGTGGACTTTTTTTTTTTTTTTTTGGTAGGGTAATTTCTTTTTTACAGTATATGGAACTTTTTTGCTTTTTAAGCAAACTTCTATTTTCAGTTCAAACAGGAAGGTTCGTTTTTTATTTAGCCCTATACTGAGTCCAGAGATGGACAGAAAATTTTCATAGCATTTGCGAATATAATTATATTTGATAATAAATGCATTAATTAATTTTTTTTTTTTTTTGCCTTAAACATACAGCCAACCTTTCTCTTAAAGATATCGATTCTCTGAAATAGGTGTCTTCCTTTATTATACCTGATCCAATTTTGGACAAAATATACTCGAATGTCCCTTTTGGCATGCGGAAATAATTAAAGAATTTTTCTTAGTCATCTATAAGATGGGGATATAAAGTGTTATATTCTCCTTCACTCTTCACTAGCATAGGATGCACCCAAAATCTCCTCCTTTTTCTCTCTCCCTCTTCCTCATCCAGCGCTATAGCTATACCCGCTAATTCTAGAGCCGAAAAATCATACATGGTTCACCAATGCCAACACAAAACAAACTGAGGTCAGGAGAGCTTGAGCGGCATATGTGAACACACCAGTAAAATGAGCTGAGTGAGAGCTTGACCGTGACTTGGGCGTGAGCGTGAGCCTGAGTGTCAGGTGTGAATCAGCCCTTAAAGTAGTTTTAAACAATGGTGTATGTCGTTCAGGTAATATGAGGGAATTATGTTAAATTTATAATAAATAACCATAAAATATAGGTCATTCTTTGCTTGTAATTTAATCCATATGTAAGTTGAATGCAATATACTCCAAAACATTTTTAAAAATTCGGGCAAATCTGACCATGAACTTGGGTGGTAAAACTTTTTTTTGTAAAATTTAATATTGATGATCCAAATTCATAAAAATTGGCTCATGAACTTGGAAAAAATTTTACTTTGTAGAATTAGTTAAAAATAATCCAAATTCATACAAATTTTGCCATGAACTTAATGGAAAAGTTTGCTTTGTAAAATTAATTATTGATAATCATTATACAAATTTGGCCATGAACTTAAGGGGAAAAAATTTGCTTTGAAAATTATTTATTGATAATCATACAAATTTGGCCATGAATTTAAGGGGAAAAAATTTGCTATGTAAAATTAATTATTGGTAATATTTATACAAATTTGGCCATGAACTTAAGAGGAAAAAATTTGCTATGTAAAATTGATTATTGGTAATATTTATACAAATTTGGCCATGAACTTAAGAGGAAAAAATTTGCTATGTAAAATTAATTATTGGTAATATTTATACAAATTTGGCCATGAACTTAAGGGAAAAAAAGATTGCTTTGTAGGATTAGTTAATAATAATCCAAATTCATATAAATTTTGCCGTGAACTTAATGGAAAAGTTTGCTTTGTTTATACAAATTTGGCCCTGAACTTAAGGGAAAATATTTTGCTTTATAAAATTAATTATTGATAATATTTATACAAATTTGGCCATGAACTCAAGGGAAAAAAGTTTTATTTGTCAAATTAGTTATTAATAATCCTAATTCTCCAGAGAATGGCATTCACCTGCATAACAGGCATATTCATTATGAAAGTGAGTCGGGCTGTCACTTATGTGACAATTGAAAATGAATAACATTAGTCTTTTGTCCGTGACAGCTAATGACCTCTACCCTGACGTATTAACATTTCGAATATCTGGGCCCTCTGTTTATGATGTTTGCGAACAAACAGATGGGTGTCATTTACTCCTGGTTATGGGGCGTAATCCCTTTGCGGTTGCAGGGTTCATAAAGAATTGTTAGTGTGGTGGAAATAGTTATTTTATTTGGGTAGTTTATATATGTATATGTGTGTATATTATATCTATATCTATATATATACATATATATATATATATATATATATATATATATATATATATACACACATAACGTGTATGTATATGTGTGTATATATGCATATATATTTATGTATACATTCTGTAGAAATAACTATTTAATTGGGTATTGAATTGTTTATATATAAATTTATGTACAGTATATATATATATATATATATATATATAAGTATATGTATATATATACATATACATATATATATGTATATATATACACATATATATATATATATATATATATATATACATATACAATATATATATATACATATATATATACACACTCACAAAATGTATGTTATTGTGCTACAGTACATTTCCGATGTGCTCTTTGCAATCAGATAGATTCCCTGAGCACCAATGATTGGTATGATGATCAAGCTTTCATCCACAATTAAAAACAAATTTATATCATCCCAATTTTTCTGTAAATGTTTTATTTCCATCCAAGCTGTATAGGTCAAAAGGCAAGTTCACGGTCAAGCAAAATGTCCAATTCACGTAATCAGCCATAAGTTTGGATATCGTTGTCACAGAGACTTCAAACTTGGTTCATATTTGGGGGTATGAAAATCCACGCCAATTAATACATGTTAAGGACAAAGGTCAAGGTCAAGGTTGAGAAATAAGCTGCCTCGGTAGAAGTCTGCGCTCTACTGAGTGCCCCTCTAGTTTGTTGAGATATAGTGGTAATTGTAAACATATGGTTTGCTGGGAGCGATCAGACGAAAATCTCCCACTGTCACCGATCTACGCTGGCCTGCGTTGTGATGAAAACTGGCCAAACCCAAGACAGGAATTGACATGTCTGAGGCCTTTGTCCTGCAGTGGACTAGAAGCGATTGTGTGTAACTTGGGAGGTATTTTTATATTTCCATTTTTTATTTTAAGATATAGGGGTCGGTCCCTTTGAAAATATAAGCCATCGCTTTTAAAGGGTCATGTTCGCTAAATGATGTCTCAGTCCGATTTCTCTTTTGTCAGTTTCCACTTCACCGTTCCATTGAAGTCGGATATTCTTTAGCGAAAGAACTCCTTGCCATATTATGCTGCGGTGTACACTTTTATATTTCCTTGCTTGCTCTATTTTATTGCATGCTTGCCTCTGAATTATCATCATTATCTCCTCTTACGCCTATTGACGCTAAGGGTTTCGGTTAGATTTCGCCAGTCGTCTCTATCTTATGTACAATATATATATATATATATATATATATATATATATATATATATATATATATATATATATATATATATATATATATATATACACAACAACAATTGCAGTTATTTCTAATCCACTGCAGGACAAAGGCCTCAGACATGTTCTTATTCATGCCTTGGGTTTGACCAGTTTTCATCAACACGCTCGGGATTGCGGATTGGTGATGGTGGTAGATTTTGGTCGATCTCTCACAGCAATGTTTTATTTCTCTCTGTTTTGAGGGGTAATTCCAAAAGATCTAGGCCTTCCAGCATTCAGCAAGAGTTGCAGGACGAGGTTGCTATCTCTCTGCACTTCAAAACATTGCTGTGAGCCACATGAATCATTTAATTGGCAGGTACCCAATTTGCTTCTTGGGCCCTTACAGGTATATGTGGGAATTTGCCGAAGTAGGACATCTCACTGAGTATTCTTTTACTATCCGCTAATATATAGGCAATACATATACTGTATTATTATTATTATTATTATTATTATTATTATTATTATTATTATTATCATTATCATATTAAATAAGCTCTAACCCTTGTTGGAAAAACAAGATGCTATAAGTCCAAGGGTTTCAACAGCTAAAATAGACCAGTGAGGAAAGGAAATAAGAAGCTGATAGAATAGTTTGCCAGAGTGTACCCTGAAACAAGAGAATTTTACCCCTAGCTATGGCACTACCCAAGACTAGAGAACAATGGTTTGATTTTGGAGTGTCCTTCTCCCAGAAGATCTGCTTACCATAGCCAAAGTCTCTTCTACCTTTACCAAGTGGAAAGTGGCCACTGAACCAATACCAATTACAGTGCAGTAGTTGAACATTTGAGTGAAGAAAAATTGTTCGGTGTTCTTAGTGTTGTCAGGTGTACGAGGACAGAGGAGATTGCAGATTCGGTGTATGTGTAGTTAAAGGAAAAATGAGCCGTAGCGAGAGAGGGATCCAGTATAATGCTACATGGCTAGTCAAAAGGACCCAGATAACGCTCTAGCGATAGTATCTCAACGGTTGGCTGGTGCCTTAGCCAACCTACTAACTACTTGCACATGTAGACACAAACCTTTGAATTAACATTTGGCCCTTATTGCGAGAGACGTCATTTTCACCGTGGGTGGACCTTGATGAAATAGAGAAATGTTTGGGGAGGGAGAAAGTCGAGTCAACTTCATCTGTTAGATATATTTAACTTGCGAAACTGAGGTTTATTTTTACTCCTTATTTCGTACCTCTGATTGACGATGTCTTTTTCGAGTGTCGGGTGTAATCAGTTCTGCAAATATGTTTCACTGTTTAATGTTTAATGCGTGTTTATTTTGTATGCTTTAGTGCTAGTGCTTTCATTCCTAGTTTTGTGGGCGTACTAGTGAACGCAATCCGTCAAAAATAACGGCCACATATAGATAGATATGTGCAAACGCACACATGTAGGGCATGACTAACCCCTCTTCCCCCTACCCGAGGAACGGGGAGAGAGGGCATAGTCATACCAATTGCCATGTCGCTGAGCGTGACCTCTCTCTCTCTCCCTCTCTCTCTCTCTCTCTCTCTCTCTCTCTCCTCTCTCTCTCTCTCTCTCTATATATATATATATATATATATATATATATAGTCAGACACTTGTTCCTTATTATATAGTGTAAATTACTAGGAATTGTGTTGCAAGGATATTAATGATTATATAGTTAGTTATTTATGAGTGTGGTTTCTGCTGTTATATATTTGACAGTAATATTCCAGCCTGCCGCGAAATGAAATCTTTAAAATAATGAAATCTATTTAGACATTTTAAAATTAAACTTGACATGCTATTCATCTTTCATAAGGGTCTTTCTTAACTTTCCCCCCCCCCCCCCCCCCGGCCAGCTGCCTTTGTTTTACATCCTTCTGCTTAATCCTATTCCCTCTTCCTTTATTCCTTCTTGCTCTCCAACCTCTTCCAAATAATAACTTTCTTTGCAGCTGATGGTTTTTCCCTCCAGTTGCTCTTAGGCTCTGAATGGCCTAACAGGCTCCAACGCTTGGTTATATAGCCCAAATTCATAAAATCAATCTAATTCTTGTATTAATTGTTCAGTAGATTTTGATTATGATTTTTTACCTCCGCCAACGAAGTTGGTAGTAGATTATGTTTTCGTCCCCGTTTGCGTGTTTGTGTGTGTGTTTGTTTGTCTGTTTTTTTGTGAAATCTTCTTGCCCATAATTCTAATAGTAGAGTAACGGAATTTTCAGTTAATAACTGTTATGTACAAAGCTGGAAATTATTAAATTTTGAAAGGTCAAGGTCACGGTCAAGCAAAACGTCTAATTCACGTAATCAGCCGTAGGTTTGGACATCGTTGACACAGAGACCTCAAACTTGGTTCACATTTGAGTGTATGACAATCCATGCTAATTAATACATGTTTTAAGGTAAATAGGTCTAGGTCGAGCAAAAGGTTGAGAAATAAGCTGCCGTGGTGGAGCTATGCGCTCTACTGAGTGTCCCTCTAGAGTTGCCTATTTAATTCCTATCACGTTTTCATATCTATTTAATTTTATTCTTACAGTAATATTCTAATGACCCACTCCGTTGAAGGACGGTGACCCGTTATGGGAAGTAGGTCAATTGAATATAAGTAGTTGGATCAGTTTTCAAAGTACCTGTTGTATTGATTTCCGTCATTCGTTTAATGGTTACGTATATGACTTTACAAATAAACTTATGTAAAGCAATTTAAAATGGGCGATTATCGAAGTAAGTGAAACAACAAAGGAGAATAAGCAGAATGTGCTATCTATCCTCATAAATGTAGATGATAGGATTCTGGGGACACAGTAGGATGTTGATAAGTTCTGAGGTCTAGAATTG
>NC_090743.1:30848550-30878968 GCF_036898095.1 Palaemon carinicauda
TTTGTAATCGGTCTAGTTTCGTATGATAAATGACTGTAATTGATGTAGCTAGTTTTGAAGGGTTAAATCTACCTGACGGGACATGGGAGTAGTTTGGATGTTGCCTCTTAAGTTTATTTATATAAATTTGGTGCATGTTTCACATTCTTTGGATGCCTTTACATTTGTTTCTTAAAATTTTCAAATATTACAAGTATTGTTAAAAATTACTAAAATAATAATAATAATAATAATAATAATAATAATAATAATAATAATAATATGTATATTTCATATACGTAACCGATTTATAAACTACCTAGTACATACAATGTACTTTTTTCCCTATTGGAGCCCTTGGCCTTGTAGCATCCCGTTTTTCAAACTAGGGTAGTAGTAGTAGTAGTAGTAGTAGTAGTAGTAGTAGTAGTAGTAGTAGTAGTAGTAATTTTAATAGTGCTCTTGTCCACCATATTTTTTTAAGGGGGTTTCACTAATAGTTATACAAAAAAAAGCGATTCGCGTATCCATCATAGCATTCCCAATGTCTAAATAATTTGGTAACCAGCAGAAAACTTCTGTTGAACTTGGAGAGAGAGAGAGAGAGAGAGAGAGAGAGAGAGAGAGAGAGAGAGAGAGAGAGAGAGAGAGAGAGAGAGAGAGAGAGAGAGAGAATCTGTAACAGAAATAAAGTCCAAATCACAAACAACACCTCACGCCAAAGAGACACGAGGGCTGCATGAAGCAAACAAAAACCTAAATCATATAATTTTCCATGATACAAACTCCTTTAGCCCTAAAAGTATTGAGAACTTCACTTCCTTAAAATACTCCATTGCATTAAGGTTTTTGTCTTCCAAGGTATAAAGATTTCATCCTTGAACATTCCTCAAAAACATAAGAGTTCTTTTAACCTCCAAACTGTATCCTCCATTATTCTCATCACAAGTGTAAATATTTACATCCCAGAATATAAACTGTTTATATCCAAGAACAATGAACGATTTTCCCCATATATATATATATATATATATATATATATATATATATATATATATATATATTTATATTTATATATATATATATATATATATATATATATATATATATATATGTATATGTATATATGTATATATATATATATATATATATATATATATATATATATATATATATATATATATAGATAGATAGATAGATAGATAGATATTTATGTTTAAAAATGTCTTTAAACATACAAAGTCTTTACACTTTTATATCATGCCAAACGGGGGAAAGGTAAGGGAGAAGCGAGTACCTAATACGCCTATGATCAATCGGTTCTTCAAAGCAATTAATTCTGAAATCAGAATTCTGAATTCATCATTTACAAAGGATTAAGGCGACTCCAACTACTGTCTTTGTAATCGGTCTAGTTTCGTATGATAAATGACTGTAATTGATGTAGCTAGTTTTGAAGGGTTAAATCTACCTGACGGGACATGGGAGTAGTTTGGATGTTGCCTCTTAAGTTTATTTATATAAATTTGGTGCATGTTTCACATTCTTTGGATGCCTTTACATTTGTTTCTTAAAATTTTAAAATATTACAAGTATTGTTAAAAATTACTAAAATAATAATAATAATAATAATAATAATAATAATAATAATAATAATAATAATAATAATAATATGTATATTTCATATACGTAACCGATTTATAAACTACCTAGTACATACAATGTACTTTTCTCCCTATTGGAGCCCTTGGCCTTGTAGCATCCCGTTTTTCAAACTAGGGTAGTAGTAGTAGTAGTAGTAGTAGTAGTAGTAGTAGTAGTAGTAGTAGTAGTAGTAGTAATTTTAATACTGCTCTTGTCCACCATATTTTTTTTTTTGGGGGGGGGGGGTTTCACTAATAGTTTAAAAAAAATCTATTCGCGTATCCATCGTAGCATTCCCAATGTCTCTATATAATTTGGTAGCCAGCAGAAAACTTCTGTTGAACTTGGAGTACTTTGACTACTCTGGTTTATTTCTTTAAATCAATCTTATGAAGATTTGAGAGCCAATTTACTGCAATTTATTTGGTCCAGCTTCTCTGTCCACTTTGGCAATTCTTAACCCGGATACTTCCCTTCTGTTCAAATGAAAAAATATTAAACTACAACGCTACTCACCAATCTCTGGAAAAACAAATTACCGACTTGTTGTTCATCAAGAAGTCTGAGGTTTGGGTCTGACATACAAACATCTAATAAATTTGGATAACTGTTAAGTTTTACATATTACTAAGATGCATATCCTGGTCTATCAGATTAACTTAGGCGCACAAACAACACATCTATAGATCTAAATATTCATAAAACTGATGATTCGCTAAAATATTGTCAGAACATATGGCAACTAAGAGAAAGCTAATTTCCTAACAGAAAATCGACTTGTTTTTATAAAGCTCTGACTTCGAGAATTTATTTCGTGTAGACTCGTTCCCCCTGGATAGGAGACCTTGTAATATTAGTAGATAAAATATAAAAGATAAGCTGGTTACATTTTCTACTATAATTAACAAACTCATAGAAAAATAACTCCAATGCTTGCTGGGGGGGATTAAATCTATGGAACACACACACACACAAAGGGCCTTAGTTAGATTTCGCCAGTCGTCTATATCTTGAGCTTTTAAATCAATACTTCTCACATCGTCCTCTCCTATTTCACGCTTCATAGTCCCCAACCATGTAGGTCTGGGTCTTCCAACTCTTCTAGTGCCTTGTGAAGCCCAGTTGAAATTTGGGTGAACTAATCTCTCTTGGGGAGTCCGAAGAGCAAGACCAAACCATCTCCATCTGCCCCCACTCACCATGATCTTATCCACATATGGCACTCGAGTAGTCTCTCTTACAGTTTCATTTCTAATCCTGTCCTGCCATTTAACACCAGACTTTAATGTATTAAAACATACGGCTTATTTGGAATATATATATATATAAATATATATATATATATATATATATATATATATATATATATATATATATATATATATATATATATACACACACATATCATACACAACGCCGTGGATATCTTGTGTCATTGTAATGCGCGTTGGATATACCCTGGACTAAACTCAATTACAAAGATCAGATAACTGCAGGAGCATCCACATATAGGCGATTCAATCCTTGGCTTTTTCTACCTTTCCAGACAGGTGACCAAACAATCGTGAACTGAACTCCCAATGGGTCCCTCTCGTAGAAAACGGTTTGGCTTTTACGTCTATTCTTTCGTCTCTTATCATATGGAGCTATAATATTGTGCATATGCATGCACGCACGCGCACACACACACATTATATATATATATATATATATATATATATATATATATATATATATATATATATATATATATATATATATATATATATACTCTTTAATTCAGATCAATTTAGGCAATAATAATGATAACAATAACAATAATAGAAATAATAAAAGCAAAACAAATCAAAGGATTTATCATTCTTACATTAAATTTGACTGAACAATGTTCCAAGAGTTAATAATGGCCAAAATGCAAATATTTCCTTTGGACGTGATGGTTTACCGCCAACAATGAGACTTCTTATAAGGACCCTTTGGAACTGTTCTCTACAATATGATCTTAATTTTGGACCATCACCATTCAATGACACTTGGGAGGTTCAGTAATGGCTACCATTAATGATGCTCGTTTACATATTTCAGATTTGTATAAGCGAAATCTGGTTCACAATATTCATATCCATGGAAAAGGGAACAATCTTTAGCTATGGTAAGGAGCTCTTCTAGGAGGACACTCCACAATCAAACCATTGTTTTCTATTCTTTGGTAGTGTCATAGCCTCTGTACCTTGGCCTTCTACTGTCTTGGATTATAGTTCTCTGGCATGCTATTCTATCATATTTCTCATCTTTTTGTTTTTGTGAAGTTTTAATAGTTTATATGTGAATGATTTAATTCAATGTTGTTATTGTTCTTGAAATATCTTATTTTGTTTGGTTATTCTTCTCTTGTAGTTTATTATTTCCTTGTTTTCTTTCCTCACCGGACTATTTTTCCTTGTTGGAGCCCTTGGGCTTATAGCATCTTACTTTTTCAAAAAGGCTTATAGGCTAATTTTTAATAATAATAATAATAATAATAATAATAATAATAATAATAATAATAATGGAAACAATAATAATAATAACCCGAAAAAGTAGAGCTAATTTACGAGATAAACGTGTTACATTTCATCTTGATTATGATAGGGATGTCTTTCATGAATATTTAAGCATCCATAAGTATAACTGCCAGTAGATTTCACCTCGAGACTCTGATCCCGAGGTCGTTAAGAGAATCCAGACATTAATGTATTAAAAAATATATGGCTTTTTTGAAATATGAAAAAAACACGTTTAAATGTGCAAAATTTATCATTAATCAAATGCCAAATTACAAACATACCAATTAGCTACGATGGTGAAGATGGGTTGATTTCAATTCAAGTACAAAAACCCTGAATTCGATTGGTATACAGTATGCACAGAAGAATTGTCATTGACTTTTATTTTTCTTCGTGGCTAAATGGTACGGTCACTGTCATACAAGCATCCTGGACCAGGGTTCGAAACCCGGCCGGTCAGATGCTATTGTCTTTGAGAGATTTCGATTCGAGAGAGATCCCGAGGTCGTTAAGAGAATCCAGACATTAATGTATTAAAATATATGACTTATTTGAAATATGAAAAAACACGTTTAAATGTGCAAAATTTATCATACATACATATATATATATATATATATATATATATATATATATATATATATATATATATATATATATATATACATATAATATTTAGGAAAGTATTCCACACCAACGAATAAAAATATATCTAACTGAGGTAAAATTTTCTCCTGACCTCATATATATAAAAAAATGCTTCGCTTTCGGTCTTCTATAACCATAACTGTCTTAATTTCCTACTGCCTCTAATATGCCGCAAGAGGAAACTGGTGTAGATGGCTTCTTTTAAAAGTATCCTCTCTTATTTTTCTTTATTAAAGGAACTGAAATTATACCGGTAAAGGTGACACATTTATTTTGTTTATATACCTACATTATATTTATGAATATAAATAAAAATACACACGAATATGGATATATATATATATATATATATATATATATATATATATATATATATATATATATACACTGTATATATATACACACACACACACATATATATATATATATATATATATATATATATATATATATATATATATACATACATATATATATATACATACATATATATATATATATATATATACATATATATATACATATATATATACACACACACATATATATATATATATATATATATATATATATATATATATATATATATACATACAATGACAAATGCAGCCTGTTCTAGTCCACTGCAAGACAAAAGTCTCAGACATGTCCTTTGTTATGTCTAGGATTTGGCCATTTTCATTACCACGCTGGCCACTGCGGATTGGTGATGGTGGGTGATGTTTGTCTGATCACTCACAGCACACCATCCTAGTATGGGTGGTCCATTTTCTTTTAGCTTGAAAACTTTAAAAAACAACATTAAATACAAAAGAAAAAGATCTTTACAGGTCACCAGTTGATTAATATACCAAAATAAGTTGGTCAAAAAGACACGAACGAATTTTCATCGGCTATCTGTATAACCCAAAATAAGGTTCAATCAAGCATATTATCTCCGTGTTCTACTTTTTGGAGAGAGAGAATTTTCGGATCTGAACGCACCAGGCATTAAAGGAACGAGAAAAAAACTCAAACCCCTTGGTTAATTAAATTGTCATCCCAGGAAAAACTTTCAGAAAGCTTTCAAACTTGCTAATTGAAGATTAGCATCTTCCACGTTAACACATTAAGACTGTGAATAGTTGGAATTAGAAACGTTTGTTAGTTGATTTTTTTTCTTATTAATTACTTGGTAAAAAAGATTTTTTATGCCCTACATGGAAACTTGTTATAGTTAAAGTTTAGGAAAGCATAAAACTACTGTAAACTAGAGGGACACTCAGTAGAGCACAGACCGCCGCGGGAGCTTATTTCTCGACCTTAACCTTGAACTTTAACCTTAACATGTATTAATTGGCGTGGATTTTCGTTCACTCAAATATGAACCAAGTTTGAAATCTCTGTGACAACGATGTCCAAGCTTATGGCTGATTACGTGAATTGGACATTTTGCTTGACCGTGACCTTGATATTTGACCTTGACCTTCCTAAATTTAATCGTAACCAGCTTTTTACATAACAGTTAATCCCAGCAAGTTTCATTATACTACCATACAAATTGTGGCCAGGAAGCTGTTCACAAACAAACACACAAAAACGCAAACAGGGGCGAAAACATAACCTCCTTCCAAATTCGTTAGCGGAGGTAATAAGTTGGCTAGAAATATTATTAAGAAACAGAAAACATAGGCTAAGGAATACAAAAGGTTCTTGCTCATTTTCACCCCCCCCCCCAAAAAAAAAAAAAAAAAAAAAAAAAAACGCCTTTCATTTATCTTCATCTTTCTTATGAGATTTGGGAGGCAACATGAAAGACGAATTCAGACAGTTGGTTGAAAACATATGAAAAGTTTAACACTCAAAAATTCATTTTATAGTAAATACGTGAAGGTCCGTAATGAGAGAACTGATGTGAATAGTAACTGATGTTCTAACTCCAAGTCAAAATGCTAATAAACTTTAAATATATCTATCTATGTTTCAGATGCAATGACTCACTATATCGCATGCTCTATCTATTATTTGACTGTTCTTAAATATTCTATTTTAAGTGTTAATGACTTCTCTTGTTATTTCCTTATTTCCTTTTCTCACCGAGCCATTTTCCCTGTTGGAGCCCTGGAGCTTATGGCATCTAGCTTTTCCAACTAGGGTTATAGCTTAGCAAGTAATAATAATAATAATAATAATAATAATAATAATAATAATAATAATAATAATAACAATAACTTCTACAAAACATTAGCATTTATAAAAAAAACACACAAATTAACTAAACTTTGCAAATTATAGTCTGCTATTGTTTTCTTAAATCTATACATGTAGTTACACGCAAATAAAACGCTGATACACTTATAACGCCTATTACTTTATATAATACTTTTCTCTAATTTCAAATATATTTTTTCCCCCAAGTCCGAACCTTTCAGATGTAACATCCTATAAAGCATCTTCTGTCAACTTATTTAGTAAAAAAGATGGCAATTGTAGCTTGGCTCTTCTTTTTATTATTTTCAGATCTTTTTTTAGTAAATAACAACACCAGCAGTCGACAAAGGGTAATACAGGGAGCAATAGGAAAACAATTGAACAATTTTCGATATTACCTCATATTTATAGTCCACGGGTGCATCAGCTTTCAAGAAAAATTACGTATGTGCGGAACAGTTTGCTGCCTATAATTAAGCTGTTTTATGTTTTGGGTGTGGAAGCAGCCTTTTGATATGTGAGCAGCAACCCGCATTCATTTTTGTGCAAAAGTGCCATAACTAGGACAAATGATCATGATTATGTTGCCTTGGTCAGGATCACGGTCAAATCATTAATAATTATCGATATAGAGTGTTGAGTATTTTAGAGGCTAGTATTACATGCTGAGAAATATGGAACGCTGCAAGATCTGGATTATATATATATATATATATATATATATATATATATATATATATATATATATATATATATATATATACACATTATAAATATACTTGAATATTATATACAGTATATGTATGTATGTATGTATGTATGTATGTATGTATATATATATATATATATATATATATATATATATATATATATATAATCCAGATCTTGCAGCGTTCCATATTTCTCAGCATGTAATACTTGCCTCTAAAATACTCAACACTCTATATCGATAATTATTAATCATTTGACAGTGATCCTGACCCAGGCAACATAATCATGATCAATAATGTATGGCACTTTTGCACTTAAATAAATGCGGGTTGCTGCTCAAATATCAAAAGGCTGCTTCCACACCCAAAACATAAAACAGATTAATTATAAGCAGCAAACTGTCCCGCCATTAACAATATTATAATTTTCTAAACTTTAGATAATACGCTATAAGATACGTTTCTTAGCTCACTCGCTTATATGCTTTATAAATCTTCGCTTACTAGTATACGCCAACCAGTCAAATATGACGGCTAAATATTTCGATAGATACGCATGCACACGCACACACAGATTCAACCTTTTCCACTCACTCTCCCTTTCCTAACTACAATCAGCTAGTTTGGGTAATTTCTGGGAGACTGCTGTATTCCGGGTGGTTGTTTTATATATATATATATATATATATATATATATATATATATATATATATATATATATATACACATATATCTGTTAACAAACGTATATAGATAGATAGATAGATAGATAGACAGATGGATAGCCAGACCCTTGCACTTAATTATATAGGTAGATATATAGATAGGAAGATAGATAAATAAATAGATCGACACTTGCTCTTAATTATATAGGAAGATAGATAGATAAGAAGATAGATAAATAAATAGATAGACACTTGCACTTAATTATATAGGAAGATAGATAAATAGATAGATAGCTAGACACTCGCACTTTATCATATAGAAAGACAGAGATAGATAGACAAGTAGATAAATAGAGAGACAGATAGCTGGACACATGCACGTTATTATACAGGAAGACAGACAGAAAGATAGATAGCCAAACAGTTGTATTTTATTATATAGATGGAGATAGATATTGAAATAGATAGCTAGACACTTGCACTTTATTATATAGGAAGACAGAAAGATAGATAGCAAGACAGTTGCGTTCTATTATATAGATGTGTAAATAGATATTGAAATGGATAGCCAGACACTTGCACTTCATTAAATAGGAAGATAGAGATAGACAGATAGCCGGACACTTGCATTTTATTATATAGGAAGATAGATAGATACATACATACATACATAGCCAGACAATTGCACTTTCTTATATAGGAGAGATCCTATAGCCTGTCAGGCCTTAGTACGATTAATTCTAACTTGCTTAATACTTCCAGATCGCTGCAAGTTTCTTTGACTTTTGAAAATTTACTACTAAAATACGACAAAACCTTTGCAACATTAGAAAACACATTCTAAACATTTAAAATCTACGAGCACAATGAAAAAGAAAAAGCCTCTGCAACATTAGAATACACATTTAAAACATTTTGCTAATTTATTGTTAATAGTTTCACTCTTCTCTTTCTTTTATTCATGTTTCTTTGCTAACTTTCAACGCCTACATACTCCTACATTACCTTAAGTAGAATTTGATATAACACACAAAACACTTAAAAAATAAGAATATTGATTTAAAGAAAAAAATAAATCATATTCTAACGAAAAATTGCATTCAATTCCATTTAGAAAATTTACGCACACCACTGAAATACTGTATCAAAGAAACCTCTCAAACACTAGATAAACAGATTTTAATCATTTTCAAAATCTACGAGTACAACAGAAATAAAAAACAAACCTCTGCAAAATTAGACAACACATTCAAAACATTTTAAAAATCTATGGGTATATATAAAAAAACAAAAACTCTGCAATATTAGACAACACATTCATATTTTAAAAATCTATGAGTATAACTGAAATGAGAAAAAACATCTGCAACATTAGACAACACATTCAAAACATTTAAAAATCTATGGGTGTAAACAAAATAAGAAAAAACCTCTGCAACATTCGACAACACATTCAAAACTTTTAAAAAATCTATGGGTATAAATAAAATAAGAAAAAACCTCTGTAACATTAGACACCACATTCAAAACATTTAAAAATATATGAGTGTAAACAAAATAAGAAAAAACAAACATCTGCAACATTAGACAACACATTCAAACATTTTAAAAATCTATGAGCACCCGTAAAATAAGAAAGAAACCTCTACAACACCAGATAAACCCATTCAAAACCTCCCATATAAAGTCAAAACGGCAACAATAGGCCGGTAAGCTTCCAATCCCCAAGCATTATGGAACAACGTTCGTCCGTTAAGCTAACATATGACAACCATCTGTCCTTGAAGGGCGCCATTTCCCATCCTCAATGCAAGAGCATATATCAAGAGTATAATGCCATGAGGTATGTTGGCGGAATCAATGACCACAATACATGTCTAGTGTTTGGCCCTGTTGCACTTATTGGTATATATGATATAAATAGCACTAAATGTATATTCATGCTACATAATATAGCTACAAAAACACATACAACATACATACACACACACACACACACATATATATATATATAATATATATATATATATAATATATATATATATATATATATATATATATATATAATATATATATACTGTATATATAAATACACACATATATACATATACCTATATATATACACACATATATATATACGTATATATACCTATATATACACATATATATACACCTATATATACACACACACACACACATATATATATATATATATATATATATATATATATATATATATATATATATATATATATACACATATACATGTGCAATATATAGATACGGTACACACATATACATCCAATATATACAACAAAAATTGAGTCGTTTCTAGTCCACTGCAAGACAAAGGCCTCACACATGTCAATTCACTTATGGGGTTTGGCCAGTTTTCATCATCATGCCGGCCAGTGCGGATTGGTGATGATGAAATATTTTCGTCTGATCGCTCAAAGCAAACAAACCTAGTATGGGTAGCGCTGACTAGTATAGTTTTGCTGATCATGGCGTTACGCAAACCCTTTCACCATGTTACGGTATCCCGACTTAGAAACGATACACACACACACACACACATATATATATATATATATATATATATATATATATATATATATATAGTAATATATATATGTATATATATATATATATATATATATATATATATACATATATATATTACTATATATATTACTATATATATATATATATATATATATATATATATATATATATATATATATATATATATTTATATATATATAATATATATATGTATATATAAATATATATATATATATATATATATATATATATATATATATATATATATATATATATATTGTGTCTGTGTATGTATGTATGAGAAACTATGGTGGTATAATAATCTAATATAAAGTTATCAATATGAAACAAACATAATATCTAAAGGTAGGAACAAGCTAAAGCGAAGAAATCTTAAACGAAAGGAATAAAATAACGGCACAATAATGCACAAAACACTTTACGAAAGTACCGAAGAGCCAAATGTAATTTAAAAGAAAAATGTGTTCACCATTCCCAGATTCTCAACTCGGATACACAGTAACTACTTACAGTTTACAAGACGTTCTTGGAATTTAAGATGGTTACTCCCCAAAGTTAAAAACTTCCATTAGTACGAACTAGATATAACTCTCACGACTGAAGTATTAGTATATCTAACGAACATAAACATTAAAGCTAATTCTATTGCTGTATTACAGTAATATTTTTGTATATAACTGAAAATTTACGTTATACTAATCAATAGCTTAATGCACATCTACCTGACAGGGAATGAACAAGTTCACAGCTGAAGAAAAAGTTAGAAGTTTATATTAATGAAGCTTCAAAATCTCACTTCAAATTTGACAAAAAACAAACACTAGCATAAACTGGAAACACCTCTGCCTGACGATCTGCCGGACAGGGGTTCGAGTCACGCTCAAGCTCGATAGTTTCTTATAGTGTCTGCAACCTCACCATCCTTGTGAGTTAAAGATGAGGGATGGGTTTGGGGAACCCTACAGGTCTACCAGCTGAGTTATCAGCCGCCATTGCCTGGTTCTCCCTGGTCCTACCTTAGGCGCTGATTTGTAAGTATATATGGTCAGTCCCTAAGGCATTGTCACTGTCTTTAGACTGCCATTCATGAACGGCCTTTAACTAGGAAGTACCCATTCGAATGACAATTCTTCTTTTAAGTGAACTATATTTAGTCAAAGCTTCAAAAAACTACCGAACACTGATAATAAGAAATTCATTCAACTTTGATTACCAGCAATCTCACAACATCTAAAATAAATATGCTCAGATAGGGAAATATTTAATGAAAATACAACCATAGAGTTGACCATTATATTTCTGTAAGATTGTTTAGAAAGATGTTACTATTCTTCAATATAAAATTTTCCCATTTAAAAAGTCTACGGTTGATTCTGAATACCTTATATCAAGTTCCCACCACACAATGATGAAGAGTGAGAAAGCTAAAACATCTATTCCCACTATAAATTATGGAACAGAATATCTAATGGGCTATATTAAAATATTCATTAGAGGTCAGGATGTCAATAAAACACACATCTGACGAACTATGTTAAAATATTTACCAGATATCAAAAGGCAAATACAACATAAAATAGCCATTCTGAACTTCTCTTTGATATCTGATGCTAGAATCAATACATACCAAGAAATCGTATTTTCCGTCAATATATTTCATAAATCACTACACGAAACAGCGAAATTTAGTTTTGTTAATAATGTTGTCAAACTGATATGTCAATTATCAATATCAATGGCAATTGACTTGGGCTTCACGATTCCTGCTCTCTTCTGACTCCTTCTCGAAGAGCCTACCAAACCAAACAAACGTGAGCCAATTACCTCATTCAACGAGTCTGAATAGGTTGTGAATATTAAATGGTAATAGTGTAACTAAAGGCATTTGCAGCATAGGCAATGGTATATGGTATGAAATTGTAATTACCAGTAATTTACCTTTATTGAAGTCACCTAATGAGTGGTTTTATACTATATGTAAAGTTGGGCACAGGAATCCCTGATACACCTCACTGAGGAAGTGCACCCTGTCTCACCCTTACTGCGCGGCAAGTTCCTATGTGGAGCCACCACCAACCCCCTCTGCCATATCTCTTCACAGTAGCTGTTTCGTTACTCGTCGTGCTGTAAGGGTGGAGCGAGGTGTGCCTGGAATTCCTGTGTCTAACTGTACATCTTACAGATGAACAAATATGCATTAACAACTTCTTTCACCATTTATCTTCCTTCATTTACTTGCTATCCTCTGCGAATAAACCCCTTTATTTTTACAGGATTAAAGACTAAGTGGGTTTCATTTCAGACAAATATAAATATCAAAAGTATTTGTACCTTTTTCTATAAATTCGAAAACTGAAACTAAATAAAGGAAAAGCCGCTAAATTAGTGTCTGGATTGAGTTTCTGCTATACCCTGGAAAAAAAAAAATTAAAAAAAAAACCACCAATTAAAGGCAAGTTTATAATCATGATAAATAAATAACCAAAAATGCATGTCTTAAGTACTTGTTAACCAAGTTCTCTAATCTTGGGTAGTGTCATAGCCTCTGTACACTGGTCTTCCACTGTCTTAGGGTAGAGTTCCCTTCCTTGAGGGTACACTCGGGCACACTTTTCTATCTTATTTCTCTGCCTCTTTTTTTTCTTAAGTTTTTAGTTTATATATGAAATTTTATTTTGATATTGTTACTGTTCATTACTTCTCTTGTAGTTTATTTCCTTATTTACTTTCCTCACTTGGCTATTTTTCCCTATTAGAGCCCCTGGGCTTATAGCATGCTGATTTCCCAACTAGGGTTGTAGCTTAGCAAGTAATAATAATAATAATAATAAAAATAATAATAATAATAATAATAATAATAATAATAATAATAACAACAAAAATGGAATTATCCCCACCTTAAAAACAAAAACTACATTCAGGAACACTTTTTATGAAATTATGCAGACTACAAAAACCAAAAAAATACAAAGAAAAAAAATTACAATTAAAAAACAAGCCTTCTGGAAATATTGCAACTGAAATACATATACGTTTAGGAGTATTCTGTCATATATTATTCATGCATTGTGTTTTGTAATGATGATATTTAATCCCCCTACAAACATATGCTTATTGTGAACAAGTGTCATTCATTGTATTTAGATAACACAACAATAGGTTTTACAAAATCATGTGTGTATATATTATATATATATATATATATATATATATATATATATATATATATATATAAATGTATATATATACATATATATACATATATACACATATACATACATATACATATATATACTCATATATATACATATACATATATAATATATATACATATACATATACACACACACACACATATATATATATATATATATATATATATATATATATATATACACACACAACATACACATGTATCTAAGAAAAGAAATATCATATTAATTATTAAGCAGTACATTACTATACAAATTATAGTAAAACATTACTCAATAAAATTTTATGTGCTCCCCCAAATGCCTGCATTATATATGAGAGATCTATCTTAATGCTGCTACTGCTCTTGAAATATTCTACATCAATTGTTCATTATTTCTCTTGTAATTTATTTATTTCTGTATTTCCTTTCTTCACTGGGGTATGTTTTCCTGTTGGAGCCCTTGAGCTCATAGCATCCTGCTTTTCCAACTAGGGCTGTAGCTAAGATAATAATAATAATAACAATAATAATAATAATAATAACTAGAGGGGCACTTAGTAGAGCGAAGACCTCCGCCACAGCAGCTTATTTCTCAACCTTGACCTTGACCTTTGACCTAGGACTTTCAAAATTGAATCACTTCCATGTCTCAACAATTAATCAGTGAAAGTTTCACTACTCTGAGTAAAAATGTGGACAGGAATTTGTTCACACACAAACAAACAAACAAGACAAACAACAGCGAAAACATTACCTCCTCTCTAACTTCGTTGGCGGAGGTAATAAAATCATTAACAAACAAGTACAGTGTTTGTTGTTGGCTAATAGCATACCTCCCATGACACGAAGTAACCACGGAAGATGATGTAACGTTCCGTTCACAATATATAATATTAATGAAACTAGCATTCTTGAGTATCGCCATTACAGAACTTTTGCATATTAATATGGAAACGCGTTGTCTCGGAAAATGCGAACTTCATAGTGTCCAAGTACGAAAAAAATGTGGTATCTGATACTTCTATGGCCATATAAAAATATTTCATTTTCATAAAGTTTAATTATGCTAAAATTATCCTAACAAATTTCTACTAGTATATGAGCATCGTAAAAATACAAATTTTCCTTATATACATGTAAAAAAAAGCAAAGGTGGATAAAGAATCTCTAGTTGAAAAAAAAAACATCCAGTTGTAACCGTACAATGGCTTAATAATCAAAAGTAATCTATAGCGAATACTTTCTTCACTGGGTTATTTTTTCCCTATTGGAGCCCTTAGGCTTAAAGAATCCTGCTTTTCCAACTAGGGTTGTAGCTTAGCTAATAATAATAATAAAAATAACAACAATAATAATAATAATAATAATAATAATAATAATAATATAAAAATGTATTAAAAATAATAATAATAATAATAATAATAATAATAATAATAATAATAATAATAATAATAATAATAATAATAATAATAATACAAAAACATTAATAATAATACACCATCTTCGTTCGGACCCCATTAACTGCATTCCTTCTTTAACCAAAACAGAAAGTCGTAACTATAACAGTGTCACTATCCATAATGCTTGCACGCAATCTACCCGAAAGCTCTGGCGGCTTCTGGCGCAGTATTTTGTCGGTTCTCTATTCTAAATCTCTACTTACTTGTCTCTCGTACGTCTCGTCTATGTCCAAGCCTGCTTAGCTTTGGATGCAGGCATGTTCTGGAGTAAGCAACCACTCCGGATAGAGTATCAGTGCAACACTTGTTTAATATTCGAAAACTGTCATGGCGTGAATGAACTGACAGTTTACTTTGGTTTAAGATTAATCGTTCACTTTTGGAATATTAATTATTATAATTTTTTTCCAAAAAATTATGGTTACGTTTTGATATTTGGGGGATGATAATTCTGGGAGTTCCTGCAGTTTGCCTAACGTAAGATTTAATTTAACTATATTATGTTTTGAAATCATATGAAATCATTTTTTTTTTTTTTAATATTTTCAGAAATTTTTACCCAAAAGTTAAAACTTATAATCGCACAAGCCCGAATATTAAGAAATAAAGTTATAAAACATTTCTAATATAACACTCCATAACTTGAAATAAATATAAATAATAAAACCTAAAGTCCTGTTTTATCTCCACTAAAGTCTGAGAGAGAAATTATAACGCTCATTAATCACTGCACTATCACTAGACCCTTTGATTAGGTGAGAAGAATGGGAATTAGATGCTAAAATTAGCTATACGATGAAAGAAATTTACTTAATTTGATTTCACAAGTTTACTTCAAAGTGTTCAAACCTGATTACGAACAACTACATCTGCTTATAAGTTTTCAAATTAATAAGTACAGAATATTTGTAATCACATTTGATAAACTTCTGTCTCCCTTAAATAAAGAAATAAATAGAATAGTCAATATGAAAATTAACACTTGATACATTTTTAAGAGTACTCGTGTAACATTAGGATGCTGTTACTTCAAGAATGGTCATAATTGTGATATCCATCATTTCCAAATAGAACCTCGATCACTTCTAAATGTGCCTTCGATCACTTCTAAATGTGACCTTGATCACTTCTAAATGCGACCTTGACCACTTTTAAATATAACCTCAATTACTTCAAAATATGACCTCGATCACGTCTAAATGTGACCTTGACCACTTCTAAATTGGACCTTGACCACTTCTAAATGTAACCTCAATTACTTCAAAATATAACCATGACCATTCTAAATGTGACCTTGACCATTCTAAATGTGATCTCGATCACTTCAAAATATGACCATGACCACTTATAAACGTGAAATCAATCACTCCAAAATGTGACCTTAATCACCACCTTCTAAATGTAACCTCAATCACTCACCTCTAAATGTGACTTTGGCAATCTTGTCCCCTCGTTGCTGGACTCCGGTGAAGTGCCTTATATGGATCTTGAAGGACATTGTGACTTACAAGTCTCCCTCGAGGCTAACTCACACAAGAAGACGAAGGCGTAGGAGGATAGAGAAAGGAGGACGTCCTCCTACGATTCTTATTTCAGATACGAAAAGTGATGCCAATTAAGACGACCATCTCGGCATAGGTAATTAACGTGGCTTCTACTAGAGCACACAAAGTGTGGATGAACTATATCGATCAGGCCGATTTTAGCCAGAATACTCTAAGGGAGGCATCTATAGATTTTCCAGAAGAGAACATTCAACATTAGGATTAAACTAGTTTTTGAAAATGAATTTAAGATACTTAAAGAATGTGGTCTAATCTCCTGATAAGTGAATCAAGTATTTCTGCTATGTCGAATAGAAGCATTTAAAGTTAATTTCGCGCCCATCTTTCGAAATAGTAAGTGAAATTGAGTACGTGGTACGTCTTGAAACTAGTTAAAGGGGGAAAAGTAAGACTTCATAATCATACTTATATGAACCATCTGATAAATATCATAAAACAATGTGCAACATGTTAACCGACTTCTTAGTTAAAAATATTCAACAAAAAAATGTTATTTCAAAATTGAAATATAATAATTGATTTTAAATAAATTATTCCTAACGTACCATTATCACATTAACAAACATAATATAAAATATTAAGTAGTTAAAATAATTACGGATAAAAACAACGTAGGATAATCTCTACCTCCTCCTTATCGGGTTTATTTTTCTCGCCGCTTTCACTTGTTTACATTCACCTGATATCACTTGAATGAGGCACTTAGCATGATTTACATATTTTTCCTATTCACGTGACCTTATAAGACTGCTATTCACTGTAAATGGCTGACTTTGTAGCACTTATTCTATAAGACTAGATATAACCCTTGATTGTATCTCGGCTAATTAAACTAGCACGGCATAGGGGAGTAAGATAAAGCTCCCTTAACTACTATTAGATAATCATCACCTTGTTTTCAATGTCCACTCTCACTTGTAATGAATCCAGGTCATCTTGGGTAGGATCGACTTGAACCTGAAATTAAGAAAAAAAGTGTTACGAAAATATGTAAAATGGTATATTCTAAAGTGAATATTTTCATATTCTTAAGATTAAAAATATTTGCTTGTTGATGATTTGATAATTTTTTATGGAAATATATAAAAACATATATTTTACAGTCACAATTTGTATATTCTTAGGATTAAAAATTAATATTTACTTGCTGATGATTTGATAACCTTTTTCAGATGAAAAACATTAAAAGGGTACTAGAAATAAATACAGATAAGAATTTTCTTCTATAAATGCTAACTCATACACGAAAATAAACAAACAAGTGAAGACAAATTGTTATTTCCTCATCTGAAACAATAATAAAAAAAAAAAGCTGTATGACAAACAATGACCACCACCTACTGAATAAAGAGTAATATCAAATGGATATTTGACAATCATTATCTGATAGATAATACAGTAGTCATAATTCGTTAATGAAAGGTCTACGGTTATCACACATACGATTTCATTTACAATTTTGTAAAACAAATTAATCAAACTTATATATAAATTCATAAGTATTTGAAAAGCACTAACCAATATTTTATGTCAATTAATAAAATCCAGTTTTTGTTAATTATCGCTTTTGAAATATAAGTGACGGGTTTATCAATAATTAATTATTTACCGTAAGTTATCTTGCCCTTTATAAGTTGAGATACCTTAACACTGTGAAAGGGTTTGTGTACCGCCATGATCACCAAAGCTGTACTATTCATGGCCACCCTTTCTAGGTTGGTTTGCTGTGACTGACCAGACAAAAATCTCTCATTACCACCAATCCGCACTAGCCAGCGTGGTGATGAAAACTGGCTCAAACTCAGACATTAATAAGGACATGTCTTAGATCTTTGTCCTGCAGTGGACTAGAAACAGCTGCATTTGTTGTTGTATCTTGCTCTGTTTGTCTGTTTAAATGGTAACATGACAGACTGATACAAATGTAATCCAGAAGTAATCTGTGTAATTTAGCATATATGAGAGAGGTAAAACTCTGAGGATGTACTGATTATCAAAAATAATGACAATCCTAAATATAAACTACTCTTCTCACGGTATTATGCTTTACTATACCATGATCACCGATAGAAAATATTACCAAATTTAATATCTCTTAGTGATTCAATGAGATTTTGTCCCTCCTCACAGCAGTCTCCCAAGGTTTGTAGAATGATTTTAAGAATTTAAGATCAGGAGATAGATACTAGAGAAAAGATGAGAGCATGGAGACTAACTGATTGTGATTTATCCCTCCTCACACCAGTCTCCCAAGATTTGTAGCATAATTTCAAAATCTTACGATTAGGAAAACGGTTTTCAAATAGAAGATAGCATGGAGAACCCAATTACTCATTATTATATTATTATTATTATTATTATTATTATTATTATTATTATTATTATTGACAGTTACCTCTACTGAACCTAATTATAATTTTACCTCCTCACACTAGTCTCCCAACGGTAAAAGCATATTTCCAAAAATTGAAGATTCTAAAAAAGTTGCGAGGGAAAAAATGAGAGTATTGTGGACTTTAGATGCATGGACCTGACAAAGCCAGGGAACTCGAGCGACAATTGCCCCACATTACACTTCCTGATACGACGAGGTCCTCATCCCGTGTGCGGGTTTAGACGAAAGAATGCGAATGGAATTCATTTAGGAAAAGCAGCTGTTACCTGGAGAGAGAGAGAGAGAGAGAGAGAGAGAGATAGAGAGAGAGAGAGAGAGAGAGAGAGAGAGAGAGAGATAGAGAGAGAGAGAGAGAGAGAGAGAGAGAGAGAGAGAGATAGAGAGATAGAGAGAGAGAGAGAGAGAGAGAGAGAGAGAGGGGGGGGGGGGAATAAAATAACGTATGCCAAATTCGTATGTATTCTCTCTTTCTCTCTCCAAGAAGAAATAACTTACAATAGTTAATTCCCAATATAGTATGGACTCTCTCTCTCTCTCTCTCTCTCTCCTCTCTCTCTCTCTCTCTCTCTCTCTCTAATGAGAATATAACAAACTTTGCTTTGGTATATTAAACATAATAGAAAATCATAGTTGTAAACAACATTCTACTTCCTTTCACACAGACACACACACACACACACACACACAGACGCAAAAAAAAGAAAAGAAAAAAAAACACATACACAAACATCCCCTGCTTTTTGTCCAGACAGCGAAAGCCCTCCGCCTCCAAATAGTTTCCCTGGACCCCTATTTGTATTCAACTGAAATGTAGCATACATTCTCTTGCATACCAGGAAGAAAGGTAATTTTGTACCTTACGTTCATTTCAATAAACAAAGGAAATGGGTTGAATTCTAACATGTGGAGTTTGTGTATATAAAGAAGTCTCTTCAATTATGTAATGCTAGTGCATATGCAGAATAAATTATGTATGTAAGATACACTATGTAACTGAAACTATAATATGCTTAGAATTAAATACGTATGGTGAAGGAATGGAATGGTGCACGAAGTATGGGTAATAGGGATCACCTCAAGGGAAGGGACTGTGGTGAGAATAAAAATTTATAATTCTAAAAATAAATATCATAACATATAGACATACACACAAAAGCAATTTCTTCGTTTGCCATTCAAACATATACATACGACCTCAAACATTAATAGTCATATGCATACATAATTTAAAATTGTTAATATTTACATATATACATGAAATTGAAAAAAAACATATCAAAGTACATTATCTAATCTTCGTTGAAAATATGAAATATTAGCAAAAAGTCCAAAAAAAGTACTCAATCACTACATCCTTACCAAATTCTCAGAAGATTGAAACAAGGCTTTCATTTTCCTGATGGTAACAAATCACAAACAGCTAACCAGAATGGGCTATTCTAACATTAACTTGCCACAATTGGAACACTGCTGCCCTACTACCTTCTAAGACATATCTATGCGAGAGGCGGGTATCACCAACCTCAGTCTAGTCCCGGGGTCAATTCAGTGCTTAATGTTTCTGTATGTGTTATCTTTAGGCATTTGGGACATTGTGCATATCACCAAAGGTCAAAATAAAGATATTCATTCTCAGAGAGAGAGAGAGAGAGGAGGATAGCGACGAGAGGAGAGAGAGAGAGAGAGCTATTGCTCTACATGTAAATATCATTACAAGTAGACCACAGGGTACACTCGGGCACACTATTCTTTCTAATTTCTCTTCCGTTGTTTTGTTAAATTTTTTATAGTTTATATAGGAAATAATTTATTTCAATGCTGTTACTATTCTTAACTATTTTATTTTTCCTTGTTTCCTTTCCTCACTGGGCTATTTTCCCTGTTGCGGCTCCTGAGCTTATAGCATCCTGCTTTTCCAACTAGGGTTGTAGCCTAGCAATTAACAATAATGATAATAATAACAATATAAATAAATATCTAGAAAGCCGTACATATAGTTTTAATCTTAGTAATAAGTAGAAATTTATCATACATTCATATATACCATATATAAAAATATGCATACATTTATATATATATTTATTTATATATATATATATATATATATATATATACATACATAAATATACATAAATATATATATTACATATATATCGATATATATATATTTACATATACATATTAATATATATATAATATATATATATGCACACACAAAATAATCTCCCGATACACCTAAAGATAAAAAAGAAAACTAAACGAAAAGCAGTATGTATTCCAAGTGAAAATTCAGTCTCGAGCTTCCACAAGATTTAGCGTGTCGCGAATCTCGCATCAAGCTGATCCAGTGTAATCGCTTTTACCTTCGCAAATCTTCTTTGAACCTTTACCAGGGAGTACTTGTACTGGTCTTTATAGAAAAGAAACTCTATGAAAGCTTCAACGCTTGAGCATGTGTATGAACATGGTGATTATAAAGCATAATCTCCAGCATGTTTAAAGGATTTTAAAGGCCGCTCATGAATGGCAGTGGCAAGGACAGCGACACTGCTCTAGAGACTGACCATATATACTTGTACATATGATCAGTGCCCAAGACCCTTCTCCACCCAAGCTAGGACCAGGGAGGAACAAGCAATGACTGCTTATGACCCTCAGCAGGTATAACTATAGGTTCCCCCAAAACTCTCTCCCCCATCCTTAGCTCACAAGGATGGTGAGGTTGCTGCAACTAAAGGAACTAACAAATTTGAGCGGGACTCGAACCCAAAGTCTGGTGATCACCAGGCGGGGGCGTTACCAACAGGTCACCTATGAGAGAGAGAGAGAGAGAGAGAGGAGAGATGAGAGAGAGAGAGAGAAATTCTTGTATTGTAGACAACGAAAGCAAATCTTCAGTTCCTCTAGGGAAGAATAAATTTCATTGACTATGACTTAAGAAATAATAATTTAAATATAACCAATAAGACTATTTAATATTTTTACTTATATTATTGCTAATCAGACTTATGATAAAGACGAATCATCGTAATTCATTCAAAGCCTTCACCACAACACACATGAAACTTGAAAGCAAATTAATGTAAACACAAACTCAGACCTAGCCTAAATTCTATTTTTTTTTTAAGATGAAAATATTCTGATCAACTCAAAATTATATTTTCAAGACAACAATATTCAGATCAACTCAAATTATACTTTTCGTGATAAAAGATTCAGATCAAATCAAATATTCTTAGGATAAAAAGATTCACATTAAGTCAAATCTATTTTTTAGGATAAAAAGTTTTAGGAGTCAAAATCTTTTCTATAAAGCCACCACAACGCAATGAAAGTTGAGGCAAGTTAAAGTAGTTTGGTCATAAATATCTATTCAATAAAGACAACTTAGGCCACCATCCAAAATATTAATAGAAATTAAAAACGAAAGATAGTGTACTAATTCCTTTTATTTGAGTATATGCTTGAAGAGACTGCTCGTTCCTTCCCTCCTTTATATGAAAAAAAAAATAAAATAGAAAAAAATAAAAACAAAAAACGAAAGACGAGATACAAATTAATTCTATTTCATTGTCCCGAGAGACACTGCTCCTTTCTTCCTTCGTAGAAATAAAAAATGAAAGTTTATGTACAAATTCCGCTTAAAGAAACTGCTCCTTCCTTCCTTTCTTCATTTGTACTCTCCAGGAAATTACTTTCATCCATCAATAAATATGGAGAAAAAAACAAGATATGGAAGCCTTTATCTTAGGAGGAAAACAAATATCAATGTACGACCCTGCATTTAGTAGAATTGGTGAGGAAACGGCTACATCAGAGAAATATGATTGAGTGATTTGTTTCCCGGCATATTCTGATAATCCCAATGGATTATCTTTACTATTTCTTTATCTATTTATTTCTTCTTAATACTTATATTTTCTTACTATTTACCTCCCTATTTATTAAGTCATCACTGGTATTGAGCTTCTAACTTCTAACATAGGAATTTTCTAACAATGCTATTAGATTTTGTTCTTTATTTAATCTTAATGCAAATGTACTTATCGCCGTCAGAATAAAAATATCAACACTACATTTACTATGCATTGCACTTCCATCCTAGTTCCAAAACGTATCCAGATTTATGTCAGATGATAATATCAACGTAAAATAATAACACAGCTATATAAAGATCCCAGCAGCTACAATTTACATAATTGCACATAAATGGCATAGTTTAGTTCATCAGGTTTAATACAATTTACATAAACATGTTTCGGAAATCAGATTAATATGTTACTGTCTTATAACAACCATGTTAAGCTTAGACACCAGAGGATTTAGTAACCAATCTGCTGTATTGAAGCCTCATATCAATTGAAAAGCTAACTTCACTTAGAATTGAATAAAAATATGACCAGCAGTTTTGTAAGTTCAAAGACGTGTAAAAAAAAAACAAAAAAACATTGTGAACGAAAACGAAGAGAAAAATTTATAGTGAATGTGTGTAATGCATCTTCTACTATTTCAACAACTATATCAAAAGCAATAATAATAATAATAATAATAATAATAATAAAGAAATGCACTTTGAGAGTGCAGAGCTCAGCCAGGGCAGCTTATTTCTCGAACCCGCGAAACTTTCCCAGAATTAATTAATCATTTCTAGCTCTTTACATAACAGTTTAAAAATCCCTGCAAGTTTCATTACTTTACGATTATAATAATATAATAATAATAATAATAATAATAATAATAACAATAATAATAAAAATTTAAACTACCACCAAGTATAATAATAATAACAATAATAATAATAATATTAACAACAATAATGAAAATTGTTGTATACTACCACAAGTATTATAATAATAATAATAATAATAATAATAATAATAAAAATAGCAAAAAAAAAAAATTAATAACCCATCCACTGACGGATCCTGTCTTCCAACCTTACCTGTGGGACGTCAAGTAAATTTGAGAGGCGTTAATTGGATCGATCAAAGATTGTGACATTTGGACCCGAAGGCAACCCTTGCCCCACTTACCCCTGTGGAGCAATGTTCCATTGCTCTACATCCCTAACCCCCTCCGAAGGGAACATGAATCCCCCACCCACTCCCTCACCCATCTTCCATTTACGTCTTCGGTTTCATTGGCAAAGAACCGGATCGTGATCCTTGGTTGGACAACTTCAAGGGTCAAGAGAGACATGTGAAGAGGGGGGATGGTTGAGGAAGGGGGGATACGACGAAGGGGTGGACTTACGATTGATGGGGGGAGGCTTACGAGGAATGCGGTGGACTAAATAGGGAAGGGGGCTTTATGAAGAAAGGGGGACTTACGAAGAAGGGGGTGGACTTACGAAGAAGGGGGTGGACTTACGAAGAAGGGGGTGGACTTACGAAGAAGGGGGTGGACTTACGAAGAAGGGGGTGGACTTACGAAGAAGGGGGTGGGACATACTAGGGAAGGGGGCTTTATGGGGAAAGAGTGGACTTACGGGGACGGGGTGGACTTACGAGGAGAGGGTGGACTTATTAAGGAAGGAGACTTTATGAGGAAGGGGTGACTTACGAGAGAGGGTTAACTTACGAGAGAGGGTGGACTTATAAGAGAGGGTGGACTTGCGAAGAAGGTGGACTTGCGAAGAAGGTGGACTTACAAGGAAGGAGGTGGACTTACGAGGAAGGAGGTGGACTTACGAGGAAGGAGGTGGACTTATGAGGAAGGGGGCTGTACGAGGAAGGGGTGGACTTACGAGACAGGGGGACTTACGAGAGAGGGTGGACGTACAAAGAAGGAGGTGGACTACCAGGAAGGGGGTGGACTTATGAGGAAGGGATGGACTTACGAGACAGGGGACTAACAAGAGAGGGTGGACTTACGAGGAAGGCGGTGGACTTACGAGGAAGAGATGGACTTAAGAGACAGGGGGACTTACAAGAGAGGGTGGACTTATGAGGAAGGAGGTGGACTTGCGAGGAAGGGAGTATTACGAGGAAGGGGAGGACTTCCGAGTCAGGGGGACTTACAAGAGAGGGTGGACTTATGGGGAAGGAGTTGGACTTACGAGACAGGGGGACTTAAGAAAGAGGGTGGACTTAGGAGGAAAGAGGTGGACTTACGAGGAAGGGGGCTTTATGAGGAAGGGGTGGACTTATGACAGGGGAACTTACGAGAGAGGTGGACTTATGAAGGAGATGAACTTACGAGGAAGGGTTGGACTTATCAGGAAGGGGTGGACTTACAAGACAGGGGGACTACGAGAGAAGGTGGACTTACGAGAGAAGGTGGACTTACGAGAGAAGGTGGACTTACGAAGAAGGAGGTGGACGTACAAAGAAGGAGGTGGACGTACAAAGAAGGAGGTGGACGTACAAAGAAGGAGGTGGACTTACGAAGGAGGTGGACTTACGAAGAAGGGGCCTCGACTTACGAAGAAGGGGCCTCGACTTACGAAGAAGGGGTGGACTTACAAGAGAGAGGGTGGACTTACAAAAGAGAGGGTGGACTTATTCAGAGAAGGAAGTGGACTTGAGAGGAAGGGGTTGGACTTACGAAGAAGGAGGCTTTATGAGGAAGGGGTGGACTTACGACAGGGGGACTTACGAGAGAGGGTGGACTTACGAAGGAGATGAACTTACGAGGAAGGGGGTGGACTTACGAGACAGGGAGACTTACGAGAGAGGGGGACTTACGAGAGAGGGGGACTTACGAGAGAGGGGGACTTACGAGAGAAGGTGGACTTAAAAGAAGAAGGTGGAATTACGAAGGAAGTAGACTTACGAGGAAGAGGACTTTACAAGGAAGGGGTGGACTTACGAGACATGGGGACTTAAGTTAAGAGAGGGGGTGGACTTACGAAGAAGGGGTGGACTTACGAAGAAGAAGGTGAATTACGAGGAGAGGGTAGACTTATTAAGGAGGGTAGACTTATTAAGGAAGGAGACTTTATGAGGAAGGGGTGGACTTACGAGAGAGGATGGACTTACAAGGAAGGAGGTGGACTTATGAGAAAGGGGGCTTTACAGGGAAGGTGTGGAATTACGAGACACTGGGACTTATGAGAGAGGGTGGACCTACAAAGAAAGAGATGGGCTTAAGAGGAAGGGGGTCGCCTTACGAGGAAGGGGTAACTTACGAGACGGAGGACTTACGAGAGAGGGTGGACTTACGAAGAAGGAGGTGGACTTACGAGAGAGGGATGGACTTACGAGACAGGGTGACTTACAAGAGAGAGGTGGACTTACAAAGAAGGAGATGGGCTTAAGAGGAAGGCGGTGGACTTACGAGGAGGGGGTGAACTTACGAGGAAGGGGTAACTTACGAGGACGGGTGGACTTACGAAGAAGGAGGTGGACTACCAAAGAGGGTGGGCTTACGAAGAAGAAGGTGGAATTACGAGGATGAGGGCTTTACGAGGAAAGGTTGGGCTTACGAGGAAGGAGGCTTTACAAGTAAGGGGGTGGACTTATGAGGAAGGGGGCTTTACGAGAAGGGGTGGACTTATGAGGAAGGGGGCTTTACGAGAAGGGGGGGGCTTTACGAGGAAGGGGTGAACTTACGAGGAAGGGGGCTTTACGAGGAAGGGGACTTTACGAGGAAGGGGGCTTTACGAGGAAGGAGGTGGACTTACGAGGAAGGGGGCTTTACGAGAAAGGGGTGGACTTACGAGGAAGGGGGGCTTTACGAGAAAGGAGTGGACTTACGAGGAAGGGGCTTTACGAGGAAGGAGGTGGACTTATGAGAAGGGAGGTTTACGTGAAGGAGGTGGACTTATGAGGAAGGGAGCTTTAAGTGGAAGGAGGTGGACTTACAAGAAAGGGGGCTTTACGAGGAAAGGTTGGGCTTAAGAGGAGGGTGGCTTTACGAGTAAGGGGGTGGACTTATGAGGAAGGGGGTTTTATGAGAAAGGGGTGGACTTACGAGGAAGGGGGCTTTACGAGGAAGGGGGCTTTACGAGGAAGGAGTTGGACTTACAAGGAAGGGGGCTTTACGAGGTAGGAGGTGGACTTATGAGGAAGGGGCTTTACGAGGAAAGGGTGTACTTGCGAGGAAGGGGGCTTTACAAGGAAGGGGTGGACTTACGATGAAGGGGCTTTATGAGGAAGGAGGGGGACTTACGAGGAAGGGGGCTTTACGAGAAAAGGGTGAACTTATGAGGAAGGGGGCTTTACAAGGAAGGGGGTGGACTTACGAGGAAGGGATGGACTTACGAGGAAGGGATGGACTTACGGGGAATTGGGCTTTACGAGGAAGGGGTGGACTTATGAGGAAGGGGGCTTTATGAGGAAGGGTTGGACTTACGAGGAAGGGATCTTTACGAGGAAGGGATGGACTTACGAGGAAGGGATGGACTTACGAGGAAGGGGGCTTTATGAGGAAGGGATGGACTTACGAGGAAGGGGGCTTTACGAGGAAGGGATGGACCTACGAGGAAGGAGTGGACTTACAAGAGTGGGTGGACTTATGAAGAAGGAGGTGTACTTACGAGGAAGGGGCTTAATGAGGAAGGGGTGGACTTACGAGACAAGGGGGACTTACGAGAGAGGGTGGACTTACGAAGAAGGAGGTGGACTTACGAGGAAGGGGGTGGACTTACAAGGAAGGAGTGGACTTACGAGAAGAGGGAGCTTTACGAGGAAGGGGTGGACTCAGGAGACAGGGGGACTTAGGAGAGAGGGCGGACTTATAAGGAGAAGGAGGTGGACTTACGAGGAAGGGCTGGACTTACGAGAGAGGGTGGTCTTACGAGGAAGGGGGTGGACTTACTAGGGAAGGGGGCTTTATGAGGAAGGGGTGGAAGAAGGAGGTTTTGCGAGAAGGGGGTGGACTAACGAGACAGGTAGACTAACTAGACAGGTGGACTAACGAGACAGGTAGACTAACTAGACAGGTGGACTAACGAGACAGGTAGACTAACTAGACAGGTAGACTAACTAGACAGGTGGACTAACGAGACAGGTAGACTAACTAGACAGGTGGACTAACGAGACAGGTAGACTAACTAGACAGGTGGACTAACGAGACAGGTAGACTAACTAGACAGGTGGACTAACGAGACAGGTAGACTAACGAGACAGGTAGACTAACTAGACAGGTGGACTAACGAGACAGGGGGACTTACGAGAGAGGGGTATTTAACGATTAAGGGAGCTGGCCTACGAGGAGCATTAAACTCTACTCAATAAATAAAGCTTGGATTTATGAAAATAGGATTATATTGAAATGCCAAGTTTGAAAGCAGTCTGAAACTTGGGGATTAAATAGTGAGAGATCACAAAAGGGCTGAATTCCTGAATTATTATCAAATGAATAAAATATTCTGAAAATTATCTGTTTATAGGTAAGCTTTTATATGTGTGTGTGTGTGTGTATATATATATATATATATATAATATATATATCTTTTCGTCCGTAAGTTGTCTGATAGATCGAGGTCAAACAATAGTTATATTGGGATAAAATAAACATTATAAAAACGCATAAAATGAGAATCCCCTTGTAAGAAAACGGCATCAGAAAACTTTATGAAAAAATTACATTCAAGGGTCTACACAATCCTTAAAAACAAAAGAACAATATTTTTACGAAGTATTTCACATACACACACATATATATATATATATATATATATAAAGTTATTATTGTAATTTTAATAATAATTTCCATAATTTTAATATTATATACATATAATGTATAATTATACATACTTAATCATAAGTGCTCTACCATTCTTATAGTTTTCCATAGGTTGTTTACCTCCACATTTCTTGTAAATTTTTCCAAACTTTCTTGAGAAATAAATTATAGAATACTAACAGCACACAGATTTGACTAGTATCATTTACCAACGATAACAGCAACTTTTGGCAACCTTACTGGGTAAATTTAGCGCCTTATCAATATGAAAAAACAACCTATTAAACATTTTAAATCAATTACAAGTCAAAGCAGCATTCAAACCATTAAAGGCCAAAGGAATACCGAATTGAAAAGTAAAAGTCCATCAATAATGCATTTAGCGCGTCCGATTCGAACATTTTTCGATTATAAAGGAACTGAACAGCTGATCAACATCAAAGGATGATGAACATTAATTGCTGGAAAAAATACTGATTAAAACCGACGAATCGTTTAAAGTTAACCTCGCATTAAACTTCTCAACTTAAAGCTCAAATCCTGCATCCTAAAGGAACAGTTCGCTTCTAATGATGAAAATATCACGGAAATGAATGAGTTGATCTCCCGCAATAATGTCACAAGGCTGAATCAACACAATTCATAAGAATGAAGAAATCTCGTCGTTTCAATGCATGTCATAAAGTTATTAAATAATGTGAAAATAATATAAAAAACTTTACACCTTTCCTTGTGATTGTATTCTTTGAAATAGATATTAAAATAAGTGCAGGAAGACAAACGATATCGTTAATAACTAATAAGCAAAACCTATCTAAGAATTAAATTTTAAAATTTGTACAACAAAGTCAATATGAAATCATTGTCAATTAATAAGCAAAACCTATTTAGGAATTAGATATCAAAATAAGTGAAACAAAATTGATATGAAATCATTATTAATCAATGAGAATAACCTACCTAAGAATTGGTATTAAAATTAGTGCAACAAAAAAAATCAATATGAAATCATTATCAATTAATAAGCAAAACCTATCTAGGAATGAGATATCAAAATAAATAAAACAAATTAATATGAAAACATTATTAATTAATAAGAAAGACCTATCTAAGATTTGGGTATCAAAATAAGTGCAACAAAATCAATATGAAATTGTTATCAATTAATAAGAAAAACCCATCTAAGAGTTGGATATTGATGTTA
>NC_090743.1:30879468-30881968 GCF_036898095.1 Palaemon carinicauda
CTGTCCTATATATTAATTTGTTTGTTAATTTTTCTGACGGAGTATATCTTAACGTGGTGAAAGTGTTTGTGTATTGCTATGATTAGCAAAGCTGTACTAGTCAGTTCCACCCATACTAGGTTAGTTTGCTGTTAGCGATCGGAGGAATATCTCCCACCATCACCAATCCGTAGTGCCAGCGTGGTTATGAAAACTGGCTAAACCCCAGACATGAATAATAATAATAATAATAATAATCCTTTATTTCCAATTGTACATTGGGTATTCTACATAAGTAGCCAAATCAGTATAAAACATTTTGAATTTAACTCTTACATAAAACTTGGTATAGGTAAGAATATCAAAATCAGTAAAAATAGCAACTATATAAATACCATAGGAAACTGTTTGAAACTATGTATATAAAAGTAGACAGTCATAGGTAAAATGAGCTTCAAACAGAAATCCAATAGTCATAAATTATCAATAAATAAGTATATAAAAATACGTACAGGAAAAAAAAAAAAAAAACTCGGAACCCATTTTGAATTAGGCTACGTGGACATGTCTGAGGCCTTTGTCTTGGCATTTGTAGTTGTTATTTATCATCATAAATGCATGTAATAGAGTTTATTTGGATAATCTAGCATATTTAGTTTTAGCCTTTACAGTGGAAGAATATTGATAGAGCCAGATGATTGCATATGGTATGTAGATGCTGTATAAGTATTGCCAAAGGGGATCCATCCATCCACTTTCCAGTTGAATCAATCAAAAACTGTTGAATTGGTGAGAGCGTAAACTTAGATAGTTTACCTCTCGTCCCCTTCCATTTTATAGCTACAAGTTTTGAGGGGGATTTCATATTATTATTATTATTATTATTATTATTATTATTTTTAGCTAAGCTACAGCCCTAGTAGGAAAAATAGGAAAATAACTTAGCTGTATCGTTCGACCTAAGCAATTTTACTTAATACAAATTGTAAATACAGCGAACAGAAAAGGGTGACAGTCTGTTTATGTAGAACTATTTATTTTAATCTATTACTATGCATTTCAGAGCCGTGTCCAATTGATTTTTGTTGATAAAATCCTACCAAAACGTCGGGCATGGGTCACATTTTGGAAATAGGTATATGAAGCCACAGCCTGATTGGCAAAAATATGCAGTAGTGTCTAATGTGAATAATAAAGGCACTTACCAGAGTATATATAAGAAATTCAAAGGGTAACTTATCTAAATTTAGACGCACCCAGAGAGAGGCTAGTTGTGACGTGAACTATGACCTTAGACGTAATACTCAGTAAACTTTCCATTCACAATAGTAAACACGCCGATAACAGGCGGAGGATAGCAGAACATTCATACGTCAAAGCCAATCTGTTCTACGTGACTGCTGTCTGGTGCTTCACTTATGGCAGGCCTGGCAAATTGTCTTCGTGGCTGCAAGACTGCTTTCGTGCTGCGTGTTTTTGCAGTATGCAATAAGGAAAAGAACTGCATGCGTCATATGATTAATATTAACAGGTAAGTGGATAACAGATCATGCACAAACACCAAATGATTCAGACACGAAGCCTAAATTTTATAGGGGTCATACTTGAATGACGAGTTTGGAAAAAATGAGATATAAAAATATTTTGTTTATCTTAATGTATTAATAAATTTTCACAAAAAGAATAAGAGAGGACAGATTTTTTCTTGACTGCAAACTATCTCACTAGCTAGCTTCATCAACCATATTTAACAATTTACCTATTCTACTGATCTCCATATATATATATATATATATATATATATATATATATATATATATATATATATATATATATATATACATATATATATATACAGTATATATATATATATATATATATATATATATATATACATATATATATATATGTATATATACAGTATATATATATATATACAGTATATATATATATATATATATATATATATATATATATATATATATATAGAGAGAGAGAGAGAGAGAGAGAGAGAGAGAGAGAGAGAGAAGAGAGTGTATAGGGTAGCTATTTGTGTGTCTTCATTCATAAAGTGGCTATACGACTGGAGTGTATAGTAACTACGTCATACTACAGTAGAGTATCAATGAGTGGGAGGGCCTTCAGTAATGACGTGTACATAGTCTCTCTCTGGGTGCGTCTAAATTTAGCTAAGTTACCCTTTCAATTTCTTAGATTTACTCTGGTAAGTGCCTTTATTATTCACATTAGACATTATTACATATTTTTGCCAATTAGGCTGTGGCTTCAAATACCTATTTCCAACATGTGACCCATATCCGATGTTTTGGTAGGAATGCATAGTAGTTTCTTTGCTTTAATGGTTGTTTTCGTGAACAAACACCCGTTTTAAGTCAAACTATAATAAGTGTTTTGAAGGAATTTTATGGATATACGCAGGCTGTCTTTGTATTTTGAAAAATTATTAAACTCGGAGAATTAAGGCGTAATTGTGGCTTGTATATTCTTCACAGTTGGTGTG
>NC_090743.1:30899468-30921968 GCF_036898095.1 Palaemon carinicauda
AGTATTCTAGAAGTTTTATTCCAACTGTGACCAAGTTGTGGAATGATCTTCCTAATCGGGTAGTTGAATCGGTAGAACTTCAAAAGTTTAAACTTGCAGCAAATGTGTTTATGTTGAACAGGCAAACACCAGTCTATTGCTTATACATGAAATGCCTGTTTTGATGTTGTTGCTGTGTTTTTAAGATATTTTATTCTAATTGTTTATTATTTTTCATATCGTTTATTTATTTCCTTATTTCCTTTCCTCACAGGGCTATTTATCCTTGTTGGAGCCCTTGGGCTTATTGCATCTTCCTTTTCCAACTAAGGTAGTAGCTTAGCTAGTAATAATAATAATAATAATAATAATAATAATAATAATAATAATAATAATAATAATAATAATAATAATAATTTACGGTCCCAGTTTTGCGGATATCAGAGAACGATTCCTCTTTGAAGTTCGTGATGAAGATTCTTGTAAGAGACGATTTTTATGATGCCAGGGATATTTCTAAGTTTGTATTGGAAGCTGGCATTATGACCCGTTTTGAAATTCTATATTATATATGAAATTTTTCATTGTAAAGTGTTTTTTTTTTTCATCTTAGGTTATTATTTTTTTAAGCATATGCCAATCGGAATTAATCAGCATTGATGTTATGATGCCAGATAATTACCAATTATTCGTTCATTGTCACTACATGTCCATATCATATCATCCGCCTGTATTTTTTTTCGTTACAATATATAGTGTGTGTGTATATATATATAGCCTATATATTTATATATATATATATATATATATATATGTATATATATATATATATATATATATATATATATACATACACATACATACACACACATATATATATACATATATATATATCTATAAATAAATATATACATATATATACATATATATATATATACATATATATATATATATATATATATATATATATATATATATATATATATATATATATATATAATGAAAGTTCATTCTGCGGCAAAGTTATTTGTTGGGGCAGTTTCAATACACAAACAAGTTGTCTCACCCGCAATTATTTCCGGTCTAAAACGGTGTACATGTTTTAGTATTTTACTAATTTCTGTACATTGCCTGGTTTGACATTTAAATTCCAACACTACGCCGTTGCGTATGGAGCTTGCATATGTAAATTTGGTTAGCTTACATAATTGGAGAGAGAGAGAGAGAGAGAGAGAGAGAGAGAGAGAGAGAGAGAGAGAGAGAGAGAGAGAGAGATTAATACACTAGGAAAGAACTTTTCATTTCCCAAAGGGTAGTTACAAATTATGAAATATGAATTCCATATTTCATGTCTTTTCTAGACGCAACATAGGTTTTAATGCTGACAGAATTACCAAGTAGATAGCAAAATTAACCTTATCCAGAGGTTAGAAAAAAATAGCAAGAGTTTTAATCTCCCTTTTATAATAAAGAGCAAGTGTCTGGTGTTTTATATATATATGTATATATTATATGCATATATACACACATATACATATATATGTATGTATATATATTTATATATGTATATATGTGTATATTTACATATATTCATATACATATATATATATTATATATATATATATATATATATATATATATATATATATATATATATATATATATATATATATTTCCCTGTGACGCTGAACGGCCACCACTAGGAAAACAATTTCCCACAAATTGTTCAAACTAGCGTGTTGTAGATTGGAAAAGAGGAGGAGGTGGGAAGGGTTGAATGTGTGTGTGTATACAATATGTCTGAATATTTAGCCGTCATTTTTGTCGAGTGGCGTCCACCATGAGGCCCATGATAAACGATAGTCTTAAGGAACCTGAATGGCTTACAATAAAAAAAAGGGCAAAAAAATTCTTAATTAAGAGAGAGATGCGATTACTGCTGCAGCCATTTCGTTTTTTTCCTCGGTCTTTAATTAACCCATTTTATTTTTACCTCCACCAACGAAGTTGGAAGGAGGTTATGTTTCACCCCTGTTTGGATGTGTGTGTGTGTCTTTGTGAATAGCTTCCTGGCCACAATTCTAATCTTAGAACAATGAAACTTGCAAGGATTAACTGTTATGTAAAAAACTAGAAATCATTAAATTTTGGAATGTCAAGGTCACGGTCAAGCAAAATATACAATTCACTTAATGAGCCATAAGTTTGGACATCGTTGTCAGAGTCTTCAAACTTGGTTTATAATTGAGTGTATGAAAATCCACGCCAATTAATACATGTTAGTGTGCACTACTAAGTGCCCCTCTTTTTTTTTTTTTTTTTTTTTTTTGTTCGTTGTAATTCAGTTTATGGTTGCTGACTCCGTCCACACGATCCTTTGTTTTAATTGTTCGACCGAAAAACAAAGGGTCAGATTAGGTCTAAAGTTCTGTTCAACGTTTTATTTATATTTTATGGCGTTTTTTTAAACGTTAGTGTTGTTTTGTGTTTTAAAATCCGCAGAACCTTTATAATTACATATGTAATTAATGGTCATTGTATATTTTTTTTAAGATTTGTACCGACTATAATCGCTGTATTTTCAAAACTATAGATAGTATTGAATGGTTTTTTTTTTATTCAAACCATTTTTACTGTTGTATTCTTTCATATATGGAAATCTTAGTTTGGTGAAAATGGGATATAAGTAAACTTAATATCGTATACTGATTACTATAACATGTAAATATTGATATATCCATTTAAAACATTGTGGAAGAGATTATGACGGACACCACTTTTTTTTTACCTAATGAATTTCGGTCTTTAAACGATATTAATTAAAATATAATAAACCAGTTCTTAGTTACACTGCTAGAATTTCGTGAAATTTATCTTTCATGGTAATAATTAGAAAGAATACAATTTTTCACCCAATGGGTTAACTACAGCACTGTAATTGTTTAGTGGCTACTTTCCTCTTGGTAAGGGTAGAAGAGACTCTAGCTATGGTAAGCAGCTCTACTAGGAGGACACTCCAAATTCAAACTATTGTTCTGTTGTCTTGGGTAGTGCCATAGCCACTGTCTTGGGTTAGAGTTCTCTTGCTTGAGGGTACAATCGAGCACACTATTCTATTTAATTTCGCTTCCTCTTATTTTGTTAAAGTTTTTATGGTTTATATAGGCAGTATTTATTTTAGTGTTGTTGTTGTTCTTGAAATATTTACTTTTTCCTTCTTTCCGTTCCTTGCTGGGCTATTTTCTCTGTTGGGGCCCCTGGGCTTATATCATCCTGCTTTTCCAATTAGGGTGTAGCGTAGAAAATAATAAAAATAATAATAATAATAATGATAATAATAATAATTATTATAATAATAATAATAAAATCTTTTTTGATGACATATTTGTTGTTCTTCAGAAAATTGTTCGGAAATAAAAGTCTTTTACGTAAAGTGAGGCGAAATTACTTTCTCTCAGAATTCAGTTTCACACCCTCTATTCCGTTCATCTTGACCAGCTTGAACCACGCATCACAACCGCCCCTTATCCTTTGGGAGTCGATGAAATGGTTCAGGAAAATTTCCTCGAAAGTGTAGATAGTATATATAGTATAGATAGTGTAGATGGTATAGAAAGTATAGATAGTGTAGATATATAGTATAGATAGTGTAGAATTGTAGATAGTATTGAATGATCTTTTATATTCAAAAGTTAATTCTTTTATTATTTTATATATAGAAATATCTGAGGATGATGAAAAGAGATACAAGTTGTTATATTAATAAATACTAGTTACTATATTATGTATAATTTGATATGACCCTTTGAGATCGCTTTAATTGTAAAATCTTTATATTTCTAAAAGTTGTGTAACATTAGAACGCTTTTAAAAGTTTCTACGGTGTTTCGATTTTGAGAGCTTTAGAGGTTTAAAGAAGTTATACTTTTGAAGCCTATTTTTCATTGTCTTGAAAAAACTGTTATTATTAGCTCCATTCATTTAAAGGTTTGAAGGCCACTCATGAATGGCAGGGGCAAAGGACTGTGACATTGCCCTATCGCGCAGAATAATGCCTTAGAAACTGACCATATATACATATGATCAGCGCCCAAGCCCTCTCCACCAAAGGTATGACCAAGGAGGACCAGGCAATGGCTGCTGATGACTCATCAGATAGACTTATAGGTTCACAAGGATGATGAGATTGCAGCGACCAAAGAAACTAATGAGTTTAAGCGTGACTCGAACCCCAGTCAGGCGTTCACCAGTTAGGGACGTTACCACATCGGCCACCACATAAGACAGACATTGCTCGAATGTTCTGTCTATACGTAAATAAAAAACGGAACGTAAAAGGTAGATAATTGGCCGCACGCTTGCAATAACGTCCTGGGGTGGACTTTAGTAGCCCTTATTGGTTTGGATAGCTTTCTTAAGTGGACATAGGAAGGGTACTTCACATGGAGGCGCCACTGACAGTTTTTTCCCTCCACTGTTAGTTACATTGCTCTTTTTTTTTTTTTTTTTTTTTTTTTTGTGCGTCTTTACTCTTTTAAGCTTTTCGTGTTCCTTTGTTATCTCTTTTTACAGTAATCTTTGATGTGTGTTATTCCTTTCATTAATGGCTTGATAGGATGCATGCAACTTGGTAGATTGTGGCATGATTACATTGGTTCTTGCTTCCTGAAATTACTGTTTTGATGATAGAATATTTACTGGTTTATACCTGCTATAATAAAAACACAGTATTTTGATGACAGGATATTCAAGGGTTTTTGCCTACTACAATGAAAAGACAGTATTTTGACAACAAAATTCCATCGGTTTTGCCAACTATAATAAAAAGACAGTCTTTTGACGACAGAATATTAACCGGTTTTTCTTACTACAATAATAAGACTATATCTTGAAGACAGTGTTGACACTGACGAATAGTTTAGTTCCTTTTGGTGATTATTATGATCAATAAATGGGATTATGGCCAAACGTTATTAATATTGAAGATGACATTCAATTATTTTAGCAGTTTAAGTCTTCAAGTGGTAGATAAATGGAAATATTTTCCGTTTGATAATCGATAATTAAGATGAAAGCAATAGTTTTTTAGGTTAAGCTAAAGATTGATGCGATGAAAACGGTATTAGAATGGAGAGAAAATTATACAACTTTTAAGCAAAATAAATATATATATAGTATCTTTATGGTATGGAGAATGTTTTTGATTTTGAGAATTCTTTTTTGTGTGGAAATGGCAATGGGATTAAAGAAACAAAATCCAAGATCTAAAAATAATTAAAAAGAAAGCAGCTATTTTTGTATGAAATAGGCAGTAACAATATATCTTAAAAATGCTGATTAATGTTAATAATGACTTTGATGTTTCCATTTATTTATATGAAGATCCTAAATATTGCAAGTAAGAGATACTTCTTTGATTAAGTGGAAAACTACTAAACTTTAATTCAGGACTTATTGCATAATATTTGTATGATTGATTTTTTTTTAATAGTGTAAAGTAATTGCTAGATATATTTTTCTTACATGAAGTTCAGAAAAATATCGTACACAAGTTTAAAGGCCTAAATGTTTAAAGGCCTGTCATGAAGGGCAGAGGCAAGGAACAGTCACATTGCCATAGCAAGCTGGAAAATGCCCAAGAGACTGACCATATATACATATGATCAGTGCCCAAGCCTCCCTCTCCATCCAAGCTGGAACCAGGGCGGCCTGGCAGTGGCTGCTAATGACTCAGCAGATAGACCTATAGGCTCCCCCAAACCCCTTAATCTTAGCTCACAAGGATAGTGAGGTTGCAGCTACGAAAGGAACTAGCAAGGTTGAGCGGGACTCGAACCCCAGTCTGGCGATCACTTGTCGGGGACTTTACCAAATAAACCACGACTAGATATTGTTAAATTGCTGGGGAACGGTATGTTGAATACTGTTATATAGCGTACCGCACGTGTTCCATACACGCTTATACAATGCAGTGCTTATACAATGCAGTTTTTTTTTTTTTTTTTTTTTTTTTTTTTTTTTTTTTTTTTTGACGTCGCATGTTTTAGTTTAAATTTTTTGTGATATTCTTGTTCGCAACCACTTGCATAATAGCTTGTTACCTGATAAATAAACTTTACTTGCATTAAATCGCCTCTCTGTTAGCACCTAACAACCAGCTCGCACAATAGACTATTCAAGTAACTCTTGTGACATCTCAAGCTTGCCCTGATACGATTGTTCCTACCATTTGTTGTGCTGAAATGTGCATAGATTTTTACAGTTGGGAGGACTAGACGAGGTAGGGGAGAAATCTCTTCCCCCAAATGCATTTTGCAGGGACTGATAGGTTTTCGAGTTACTGCGTCGATACCAATATTTGTCAATCTATAATACAATTGCACGCCTCGGCGGTGGGATGGGGTGGGTAGGCGAAGTTTCCAATATCGCTTGGCTCTGCAGTATATATTCCTTGATGTAGTTCTTTGATGATTCCCCTTTGGACAGTGTCTCATGAGGGCCTTTGCTTGAGTTAAGTTTCTTCTGTTACGGTTTAGTAGCAAAGATAATGCTTGTTAGTATTGCTACTCACTGGTTATTTGTTTAACTTGGGTGCCGGAATGACTTTATTTTTATATTGATGAAATTACACACACTTATTACCTCCGCCAACGAAGTTGGAAGGAAGTTGTGTTTTCGCCCTTGTTTGTTTGTTTGTTTGTTTGTTAACAGCTTCTTGGCCACAATTGTAATAGTAAAGTAATGAAACATGCAGAGATTAACTGATATGTAAATAAAGCTGGAGATCATTAAATTTTGGAAGGTCAAGGTCACGGTCAAGCAATATGTCCAATTCACGTAATCAGCCATAGGTTTGGGCATCGTTGTCACACAGACTTCAAACTTGGTTCATATTTGAGTGTATGAAAATCCACGCCAATTAATACATGTTAAGGTCAAAGGTCATGGTCAAGGTCGAAAAATAACCTGCCTTGGTGGAGGTCTCCGCTCTACTGAGTATCCCTCCTGTATACATATGTATTGCTAATAAGTCGGGCTTGATTCATTTAGCTGGTTAATCTCTTCCATTTTAATAAGTAATAAACTACTTGCGGAGATCGGTCTCGTATATCATTGATTATCCAAAAGTTCGATGAAATGTTTGTGTGCATATATTTTTGTTTGATAAATAATTTTTGTGTGTGTGTGTGTGTAAAATGATATGATCCCTTAAACTAAGCTTTTTTTTTATGAATTTTGTTTCTCACTGATGAGATTTTACTATGAAGTAGGATAAGTCTCCTTTATTATGAAGTCACAATACGTTGTAGCCAATGCACTGTACGCGGTGCACTGTAGGCATTGCTATGAGGACTTATCCTTATCTCTTCGGCCATTAGCTGCAGTAACAGTTAACCTTTGACTACCTAGATTACTCGCTTCCTGTCTTCCATATTTCAGTCCAATTTCTTTCAGATTTTACCGCGAAGCCTTTCCTTTTACACCTAACCGCTCCGGAATTCATACATTCTCATGTGTACAAGGTCAACATTTACATTTTACTAATTCCTTTTACCATCCCCCATCTTTAACCACACTTCTCTCCCTTTCTAGAATGTTTCCCTTCAAGACATGTGGATATCTCAAGTGTATTTATTATTTCCTCATCGTTCACTTATTACTGTACCATTATGAAGTTCTACGGGAATGCTGGAAACATTACCAAAGCTGTAGATTCTTTCATTGGGAGGGGGGAGGAAAAGGGAACCGCTTATGGGAAGTCTTATGTGATATTTTCCGTTTTTGTTGACTTTTCTGATTATGATCTAGACTCTGAACAGAGCTGTTTGAGTTACGTAAACTTCTTTAAAAGGCGATTTTTTTTTCCGATAACTTCATATAATCTTTAGATAAGTGTGGGCTCAGGGAGGTCGGTTTAATTGTAAAATTCTTATACGTTTTTAAGTAGTGTTGCTTTAGAACGCTTTTGAACGTTTTAACGGTATTTTCATATCAAGATGTTTAGAGGTTTAAGGGGGTCATATTTTTTTAGATATTTAATTTAATTCAACGTTGTTGCAGTTATTTGTTCTGAATAATTTTAGTTTTCATTTTGATACAAGTGCCGTTGCATTAACCAAACACACACAGATGTGTGTATATATATATATATATATATATATATATATATATATATATATATATATATACAGTATATATATATATATATATATATATATATATATATATATATATACAGTATATATATATATATATATATATATATATATATATATATATATATAATGAATGTATGTATGTATGTATATATAAATATCTATACCTATATATATATATATATATATATATATATATATATATATATATATGTATATATGTGTGTGTATGTATGTATATCTATCTATCTATTTATATATATACTGTATATATAATGTATGTATGTATGTATGTATGTATATCTATCTATCTATCTATCTGTGTATATATATATATATATGTATATATATATATATATATATATATATATATATATATATATATATATAATGTATGTATGTAGCCTATGTATGTATATCTATCTATCTATCTCTATCTATCTATATATGTGTATATATATATGTATGTATGTATATATCTATATATATACATATATATATGTATATATATAATATACATATATATATACTGTATATATATGTGTGTGTATATATATATATATATATATATATATATATATACATATATATATATGTATATGTTATCACATACAAACAATATTCCCTGTATCCCAAAACCCGTGTATCCATTAACCATGGCCCACTTGCAATATGTAAACTGTCCTTTTTTTGTCCATAGGAAGACGTTGCTAATTCAGTTACAGCCTCTACGCTGTTATTTGTTCGATGCTATTCTCTACCCTGAAAGTAATTAAAATGAAAGTAATTATTAGAATCTTCAAACAATTTTCTATACCATTGTTGCTTAAAGGTGGTAGTTTTTGTCTTCTGATTCGATATAGTTTTTATTTGTGAGATGCGTGCATTAGTAGGATAGGCCTACTACAGGAGCTGGTGGACAGAAGAGTTTTTTTTTTTTTTTTTTTAAAGGTAGCTCATGAATGGCAGAGGTGAGGGACACTGACATTGCCCTAGCAAACATGACAACGCCCTAAGGACTGACCATATATATATATATATATATATATATATATATATATATATATATATATTATATATACAGTATATATATATATATATATATATATATATATATAATATATACGTATATATATATATATATATATATATATATATATATATATATATATATATATATATGATCAGCGCCTACGCCCCCTCTCCATCCAAGCTAGGACTTGGGAGGGCGAGGCAATGGGTGCTGATGGTTCAGCAGTTAGACCTATAGGCTCCAAACCCTCCATTCTTAGCTCACAAGGATAGTAAGGTTGCATCCACTAAAGGAACTAACGAGTTTGAGTAAGACTTGAACCCCAGTTTAACGATCACCAGTCAGGAACGTTACTCTCTTGAAATGATTGATATTCGTGGGAAATGGATCCAGAGATAATTTATCTCAAGTTTTAACCATTTCTCTAGCATCATTGGAAGTATCTCAAGCTGTAACCATTTCTCCAGCATCACTGGAAGCTTATTTTTCGGCAGATGTAATCAGTGTCAAAACCTCAAATCGGTATCTGCCAGTTTTTCAAGTTCTGTTCATACATATGAATGGCTTAAGTTTTGAAATAACTCTGCTATAGTTTCGGTAGTTTTCAGTGTACTCGGTCATTTTTTAGATATTCATAGATTTACAGTAGGTTCGAGAGGAACTTCATATCCCAATAATTTTCATAAATACCCCCGACACTTTGGTGTACTTGGCCTTTGGGTGCTTTCAGCAGAGGAGGACATAGTGTAGTTAATCCTCTTTTCTTTTAAACCTCCCCCAAAAACCTTTTCAACCTCAATACAGTGTAACTTTCATTCTTCGTATAGTACTCTTCCAAATCCCTCAAAGAGATTGTACCATCCTTGTATGGTATATAGTATCTTGTAAGTTAAAAGAAATCCACAATTAATAGGCTTATATATTTAAGTAGTCTTACAACTTTGTATCTTGAGCCTGAGAGTCACTTTTAAAAAGCCTGAAAGATTTTGGTAGACTTGAGTATTTACATCTTTGCATTCGTTTAAATATATTTTTACTGCTTAGGTATAAAAGTAGACTTAGGACAAGCTATTGAGTTTTTTGGTTTGAAGGCCGATTGTGAATGGCAGAGGCAAGGGACAGTGACCATTGCATAAGCAACCAGAACAATGCCGTAGACTGACCATATATACATATGATCAGCGCCCAAGCCCCCTCTTCACCCAAGTTAGGACCAGGGAGAGCCAGGCAATGGCTGCGGATAACTCAACAGGTAGACCTATAGGCTTCCCTAAACCCCCCCCCCCCCTCATCGTTAACTCACTAGGATGGTGAGATTGCAGCCGATAACGGAAGTAACGAGTTTGAGCGGGACTCGAACCCCAGTCTGGTGATCCCCAGTCAGTGACGTTACCAATAAGGTCACCATATTTCTACTACTACTACTACTACTACTACTACTACTACTACTACTACTACTACTACTACTGCTGCTGCTGCTGCTGCTGCTGATGATGATACTACTACTACTACTACTACTACTACTACTACTACTACTACTACTACTACTAGCATCCTGAGATTTATCTTTGTCTTTATTTACTTACTCATCTTATTTGTAATTGTACACTATCTTCCTAGTGAAAATGGTGTAACCTATTTTCTCCAGGGCAGTCCCCGGTCAAATTTATCACGATTGATTTCCGTCCCTATTGAGACTGGCTCTTAGCCTTACCTGAAGTTTGTTTACTTGTTTACTTGTGTCAAAATTCCTTTGTATGGAAAAATTTATCTGTTAATACAATTGCACTTAATCGTGTGTAAAGTGCATTTAAGTATCTGCGTAACCATGAAAAAATGTGATATTTATTTTAACAATTTACATGACAAATATTACCCCTTTTTTTAAAAGAAATTATTTTAAAATTATAGTTCTTAGAATTAAGTGATATTTTTCTAAAGCGTTGAAGCTAAGAAAGTGATGGTAAATTATTGTTTGTAGTGATGGTCAATCAGTATATATTTCCCATACTTTAAGATCTTTATATCGACGCAAAATATTTCCTTGAATTTTTTACTTTTGTATTTTATTTCATATAGCTGTAGTATATTGAAGTGATTCTTTTACGTAAAAAGTTACCTTTTGAAATTTTAATTCGTATAGCTATAATAGAATTAAGTGATTCTTTTCCATGAAAAATTTTCCTTTTGAAATTTTTATTCATATAGCTATAGTGGAATTAAGTGATTCTTTTTCCATTGAAAATGTTCCTTTTGAAATTCTAATTCATATGGCTTTATTACAAGTAAGTGACTCTTCCATAAAAGATTTTCCTTTTGAAATTTTAATTAATATGGCTATATTAGAATTAAATTATTCTTTTCCATTAAAAATTATATTTTTGAAATTTTAATTCATACGGCTATATTGCAGTAGAATTAAGCGATTCTTTTCCATTAAAACTTTTCCTTTTGAAATTTTAATTCATACGGCTATATTGTAGTAGAATTAAGTGATTCTTTTCCATTAAAAGTTTTCCTTTTGAAATTTTAATTCATATGGCTATATTACAATTAAATGATTCTTTTCCATTAAAAATGTTCCTTTTAAAATTTTAATTCATATGGCTATATTACAGAAGAATTAAGTGATTCTTTTCCATTAAAAATTTTCCTTTTGAAATTTTAATTCATACGGCTATACTAGAATTAAGTTTTTTTTTTTTCCGAAAACGCGAAACCTAACATACCAAATACTTCAAAGGCTTAACCCCGTAATTCCTTCTGGTAAATCATCCCAAATTTGGGCTCCGAAACCCTTTTTTGACTAATGCTTTCCGTCCTTCGCTTTGCATAATAAATATGCCGCATAAACGACGAATTCCGCTCGGATGAAACCAACGGAAGATGTTCAGCCAAGCGGATGGATTGCAATTGCTGTTGCTAAGCCGAAGGAATACAGTTTTTTTTTTTTCTAATCATTCCTAATTTTCAACCCTTTCTTCCTATTATTCTGCTTTTTTATTCTCCTCTTTATTAAGATTTTTTGCCTTATTTATCTCGCATTATTTCGTTCATCTGTCATGTGTTTATTTTATTATTTTCTTTTTTTATTTAATCATTCCTAATTTCAAACTTTTTTCCTATCATTCTGCATTTTTATTCTCCTCTTTATTAAGAATTTTTGCTTTATTTATCTCGCATTATTTCGTTCCTCTGTCATGTGTTTGTTTAATTTTTGGTTTTCAATTAATCATTCCTAATTTTAAACCTTTTTTCCTATCATTCTGCATTTTCATTATCCTCTTTATTAAGAATATTCGCTTTATTTATCATGCATTATTTCGGGCCTCGGTCATGTGTTTATTTCAAGTCTTTGTATTTTCGTTATTTCGTGCACCAAAGCTTAAGCTATTCGGTGTTTTCATGAAATTTGTGGTAATTTCTTTTGAACTTTTCGACGTGAATACGTTTCAGGGATTCGTCGAGACTGGTCCTTTTCTTTATTGATTTATGCAGCCTGTGAAATTGCCTTTACCGGTTTGGTTTTCATTTTTTATAATATTTTTTGCACTGGTTATTGCATGTAAGATTTCTTTTACATGTTTGTTTTCATCGGATATTTTCCTTTTTAGCTTTACACATGTTATCAAATAAAAGATTCCCTTTACATGTTTGGTTTTCATCGGATATTTTTCTTTTTAGCTTTACACTTGTTATCAAATAAAAGATTCCCTTTACATGTTTGGTTTTCATCGGATATTTTTCTCTTTAGCCTTACACTTTTTATCAAATAAAAGATTCCCTTTTACATGTTTGTTTTTCATCGGATACTTTTCTTTTTAGCTTTACACTTGTTATCAAATTAAAGATTCCCTTTGCTGCTGTTGTCTGTATATACGTATGTATATATATATATATATATATATATATATATATATATATATATATATATATATATATATATATATATATATATATATATACATAATCTATATATATTATATATATGTATATACATATATATGTGTATGTGTGTATATATATGTATATATATATTTATATATATGCGTGTATACATATGTATATTTACATGTATATATATATATATATATATATATATATATATATATATATATATATATATATATATATGTATGTATGTATATATGTATATACACGTATATATATATATGTATATATATGTATATATATATATATATATATATATATATATATATATGTGTGTGTGTGTGTGTGTGTGTGTGTGTGTGTGTGTATGTATGTAAATATACACCAAACTTTCAACTGGGTCCACAAGTCACTAAAAGAGTTGGAAGACCCAGTCCTACATGACTGAGGACTGTGAAACGTGAAACGTTACGTGGAGATAATGAATGGAGAGGTATTGAATTAAAAGCTCAAGTTAAAGATGACTGGAGAAATCTAACCGACGCCCTTTTTGTCAATAGGCGTAGGAGGTGATGATGAAATATACACATGATTATATAAGAATGGGTGCGGTATGTCATGTTTGAAACCCATTGTCATACTCTTCTCGGTAAGACACGTATCATACGAAATCGACTTCGTATTTCCTTGGTTACGCCCTTATAAGAGCAATGTCTACTATAAAGAACAAATCCTCGTCCATAAATTATGGTGGAACATTTCCCCAAAGATTTCTCGATTAGAGTTAAAAAGGTTCGTGACTCGAGGGAAGTTTCCCACCGCCTTGTGAGCGAACCCAGATATTGGTCCAATATTGAGGATGGCCACTTAGCTTTAAATTATGAGCCCGCCGTCAATCTATCCTCGCTTGCATTCATACTCCTGTCATGAATGCTATGCTTTGCTCTATTTTCGCTTTTGTCATTAGAGTGATAATTCTTTGGGCGAGGAAGGTTTTTTTTTTTCTTTTTGCCTGCGTTTCTAATGAGGTTTTACATGCGAAGTTATGAATGATTTGTGTGAGCGATACGGAATGTTTGGTAGTATTCTTTTTTAATTTCCGAACTGTCAAATCGATTTTGTATATCTCCTTAATCATTCAATGTGTTATTAATTTAATTGTTAATCTGCTTTTTTATGAACATACGTTTACAGGTATCTATTAGTGTCATTGTGTTCCATTGGAAATTAGTAACGATTAAAACATAACAGTGTAACTTGAGTAACCAGCCATGAAATTAGAGTAATGAGTTAGCAGTCAATTATGTTGCCAAAATTCCATTTAACAAAACCCACGAAGCTGACTTCTTAGTATGAAGTGTAAAACTCCACGCCCACATTTAGCATAAACTGTGATAAAAACTTATGCCTAGTTAGTTTTTGAATAATTTGAAAGGCAATGAATTAATATACGGAAATTACGAAAGGATACAAAGATTTTCGAAGTTGAACAGTCATATATATATATATATATATATATATATATATATATATATATATATATATATATATACATATATATGTGTGTGTATATATATGATATATACATAGATATATATATATATATATATATATATATATATATATACTGTATATGTATAATATATATATATGTATTTATATAATATATATATGTATATATATATATATATATATATATATATATATATATATATATATACATATATATATATATATATATATATATATATATATATATATATGTGTGTGTGTATAAGGCTTAGAATTTGTGTAATATTTTTTGCAGGAATTTACACATTATTCCCGGAAGTTTAGATGCACTTTTATTAAACTGACTAGTTGATCTCGAATTTCTTTTCAGACAGTTTTCCTCTTTGAATGAAAGACGACATACCTCAGCTTTAAATCTTCAGTCGGAAATGTTTATGAAAGGAAAGGCAAAAAGGATTGAAAAGAAGTTTACCAACACTTACACACACACACACACACACACACACACACACACACTTACAGTACACACGCGCATCATTTCTCGTAGGGATGGTTTTTAATATTCCACGTCTCGGTTTTTGATAAACTGATGGATTTAGAAAAGGAAAAGGGTTTAATATTTATTTTAGATTGAATGTATTTATCTAATGAATATTTTAAAAGTGAAATGGGAAATGTTTTGAAAACCTCTGTGTAAAGTGTTCAGTTTTTTCATATATTTTTAATTTTTAATTCTAATAAATCATCTGGAATATATTGATTAAAATATATATATATAAATAACCTTGAGAGTGAAAAGTCTAGTAATACAAATAAATCATCTGAACGCATTTTATTCCAAATTCAATGCTCCAGCTTAAAATGATATGAATGAAGTATCTGTTATAAAAAAAATATATTTATGATAACTCAATAATTTGGGTATCTGTTTGATTAAATACGAGGAGGGAGAGCATTACTATTTTTTCAAATCGATCTTTTTGGAATTGAAAAGGCATTATATAATTGGATACTTATCTACCGCAATGATATATATATGTATATATATATATTATATATACAGTATATATATATATATATATATATATATATATATATATATATATATATATATGTATATATATATACACAGTATATATATATATATATATATATATATATATATATATATATATATATATATATATATATATATATATATATATATATATATATGTAAACTGAGTATTTGCCAAAAGTAACTTATTCAATAAAATATATATAAACGAAGTATTTGCCTAAAATAATTTATTCCATTCAATAAAATACATAAAAAAGGAAGTAAAAATCGGGGCATTTGCCTAAAGTAATGCACTTCACTCAATAATATACATGAAAAAACGGAATATTTTCCTAAAATAACATATTTCACTCAATAAATACATAAAAAAACGTAGTATTCGCCTAAAGTAACTTATTCCAGTAAATATGATACAAAAAAAAAGAAGTTTTTACCTAAAGTAACTTATTCCACTAAATAAAATACATAAAAAATAAGTATTTACCTAAAGTGACCTATTCCCCAAAATGAAATACTAAAAAACTTAGTATTTACCTAAAGAAACTTATTCCACTAAATAAGATATACAAAAAATGAAGTATTTACCTAAAGTAACTCATTCCACTAGATAAAATAAAAACGAAATAATTACGTAAAGTAACCTATTCTACTAAATAAAATACATAAAAAACGAAATACTTTCCAAAATAACCTATTCCAAAAGTAAATACTAAAAAACCTAGTATTTACCTAAAGTAACTAATTCCACTAAAAATACATAAAAATTGAAATATTTCCCCTAAAGTAACCTATTCCACCAAATAAAATACATAAAAAATAAGTATTTACCTAAAATAACTTAATCCACTAAATAAAATACGCAATAAAGGCATTATTTACCTAAAGTGAAAAAAAGAGAAGTCACGAGAGAATTGAATAATTTGTTAGTTAATTGTTTTCCGCTTCCACGAAAAAAATACCAGTTGGCTTTTTATATTTGTGTTGTCGCAACAAAATGAATCCCGTGGAATTATGAAGCCTAAGCCCCTTGATTGTGCTCACGTTTTTTTTTTTATTATTTCTAGGAATTACTTGTTTTTTATATGTATTTCTGACTTTGTCGTCGCCTTTTAATTTTTTGTTTTTTAATTTTTTTGGGGTGGGTAAAATTTATTACTTTATTGGAATCTTCCGTTTTTTAAAGGAACCGTCAATAGTATGTGTGTGTATATATATGAATATATATATGCATATATATATATATATATATATATATATATATATATATATATATATATATATATATATATATATATATATATGTAATATATATGTAAGGAATAATACATATATACATATAAATAAGACCATAAACAGAAGCACGTAGAAGGACATGTCTAAAGCTTGTGTTCTGCAATGGACTAGTAACGGCTGAAGATGATGGTATATGTATATATACATACACACACATCTATATATATATATATATATATATATATATATATATATATATATATATATATGTGTGTGTGTGTGTGTGTGTGTGTGTCTGTGTGTGTGTGTGTACGTGCTTGTGTGTGGGTGGGTGTTTATTGTTGGTGTTAATTGGAAGGTACACAGAAGAGTTTATCGTAATATGGCACATAAAGAACAGCCAGAATCCTTCATTTTTTAATTAAATATTCATTGTTGAGCTGCAAAGGAAGGAAGCTCTCTAGTGCCCAATTAAGTTTTTTTTTTTTTCAGTTCAGGTCGTTGTAAATGTATAGAATGAACGTTTTTTTTATATTTAAATTGCTAATTTATTCATAAGTATAATCCTTATAATAAAACCTTATCATAAATTCTCTGTTATAATTGAAATATTTCGATATTTTGTTACATTACGGAATTTTACAAATGTTTACCTTTTTACCTTGCAACATATATACATCTGTTTTGCCCTTACTGAATGCATAGAGGGAATATAAATATGGTTTTTTATGAATGTTGTTCAAGTAACAGTTAATGAGAATTTTTGATGCATGATGTACACTGATAAAAAAAAACCGTAATCTTAATCGGAAATTCTCAGTAAAAATATATTGTTCTCAGTCGTATTTCAGTAAGATACAGCGACCTTAACTTTTACCGTACTTTATTATCTTTTACGGGTTGGTGACCGTAATATCACTCCTTTATGTCAATATATTCGTTTTTAAAACGATAAATGCTTAGCAACATTTATTCCAAGATTTTTACCGTTTTTACGGCAAATTTTTAACAGTAGGCTGTATATGAGTTTTGGTAATTAATTGTATATACGAGAACTGCGTAACCTCTTAAAATGGCTCGAGAAATCTTTAATAGACTGACAGGAAATTCACTTAGCAAATTGCAGATTGTTGGTTATTCCCTGCAAGGCCAAACAGTGCTGTTCACCTTAATTACATGGACTTGGCTTTTTATTTTCGGCAATTATTTCCTCAGGGCTGGTTCAAACATTGTTTGGTTTAGCTCTTGGTCCGTCTGTATAACGATGGTTTTGCTATTACATTTCGTAATGTAAATGTTATATATGAATGCATATATATATATACTATGTATATATACACACACACATATATATATATATATATAGATATATATATATATGTGTGTGTGTGTGTGTGTCTGTATGTATGTATGTACTGTATGTATGCGACGTGATGTGGTGTTTGTGCGTATTCTCGCATTTGTGTATTTGTTTGTATTAGATACAAGCTGTCCTTTATAAGATCCCATTAATTAAACCAAAATATATTGCCCATGTGTCAAAGATTTATAGTCAATATATCCCCTTACATTACAAAGCCGAGGAGTGTCGCAATAGCTGATCCCTTTTGACAAATTGAATGAGCTTCGTTTTATTATTATTATTGTTGGGGAGAAGTCTTATGGAAATATGTCCTTTTGAAAATAACTATTACGTTTCATCTGAGGGCACAGAGGAAATAATTTCCGAGAATGAGGTAAAATTTAAAGCGGACAGACTTCTCTAGGTGTCATCTCCCAGCTGCTTATTCTAGCTTCCTGCCTTGGAGATGTTGTCAATTTACTTGCTAGATGTTTGAACACTTGTATTTGTAATTTGTTTCTGATTTCTGATGATAACAAACTTCTCCCATATTTTTCCCAATACATTTTTTTAATACATCTTCTAATATATATTTTGATACATCTTCTAATCATCAATATCATCATCTCCTACGCCTTTAAGAACAGAAAGGGCCTAGGTCAGATTTCACCAGTCTTCTCTATCTTGATCTTTTAATTCAATACTTCTCCATTTATCATCTTCTAATACATCTTTTAAATAAGACCCTTTAGAAATATTGTTTGCATATTCCTGTTATAGCATGATCTATAGGATTAAAACTTCTAAAGGAACGAAAATGATTCAATTTTTTTTCTTCAAAAAGATTTTGAACTCGTCAAATATAGTATACACACTCCTTTTGCTCTTAAAAGTCATTGTAATCCATTGTATTGCATTACTTCAATCCCGATATTGTGTGGCTTCTATTTACTTAATTAGCTGCCTCATCTTATATTACTCAAAAGAAGAATATAATCCTTTGTTCGGTATAGTCTATAGTATAGCCGCTCAACCCTCCACGGTTTCTTCGTGTCTTAATAGCATAATTTGGATGCCTTGTCTATGACCTTTATTTTTCCAAAATAGATTCTTTTATTCGTAAAAAAGAATGATTCCATATATATACAGTACAGTTTTTGTTCAAGGGATTACGGAAGAGGTCAAGTGTCATATCCACAATGTGTGTTGTTACTGCATCTACGCTATATAATAAAGGGCACGTTTATGGGTGTGTGTATATATATATATATATATATATATATATATATATATATATATATATATATATATAAACATATATATATATATAAACATATATATATATATATATATATATATATATATATATATATATATATTTAATTTATATCTTTCTTTCCTGTTACGCTCGGGTAGGGGGAGGTGGACTAGTCGTACCCTAGTGAGAAGAGGGTGCCCCGAAAGGTACACTCGGAAACCGTAGTCTTCCACAAAATGCCGAAACTGCCCAGTTGCAATTAGGAAAGGGGACGGGGGTGGGAAGGGTTGAATCTGTGTGCGTGTGTGTGGATATATATGTAAATATTTTTGACAGTTCGGGTACACTAGAGTTTGATAATGTTCTTGTGTATTGTACCAAAAGCTGGATGAATTCTGTCAAGTTGCCATTGATTTGTCGTCATCATAAGTCTCTATGTCTATGCCAACTTTTGCAAATTATATTAAAGGTCGATTATTGATAAGGTGCAAGCAGAATTTCCCACCTTTCATCCATAAGGCAATATTATTATTATTATTATTAGTATTATTATTATTATTATTATTAGCTAAGCTACAACCCTAGCTGGAAAAGCAAGATGCTATAAGCTCAAGGGTATAAATTTTGTATATAATTCTACCCTTTTTTTTTCGTAACTATGTGTCGTAGGGATTTCATATTTAATTTGCATTCTCCAACAAGGTTATTGACTAATCATCTTGTAGCAAGAAGATTTTCTCCATTATCTACCCCTTGAAGAACATAAAGTATCTCCAACATATGAGTTAAAAACTGATAAGCGTATCTGCATATCTCTCGCCTTATAAATTCCCATGTGACATATCATCTTCATCCCTTTATCTATTCCTCTCCCCTCTACTCGAGGGACAGGGTGCGTTGAGCGTGACCACGGAGAATATATATATATATATATATATATATATATATATATATATATATATATATATATATATATATATATGTGTGTGTGTGTGTGTGTGTGTGTGTGTGTGTGTGTGTGTGCGTGTTTGTATGTTTATATATACACATATATGTATGTATGTATGTATGAATGTATATCTGTGTATATATATATATATATATATATATATATATATATATATATATATATATTCAGTATATATAGTTATACATATATATATATATTCAGTATATATAGTTATACATACATACATAATACATTTACATACATATTCATATATATACATATATACATGTGTGCATATACACATCCATATATATGTGTGTATATATTACATATATACGTATATATGTGTGTATGCATCCCTGCTTATCCTCTGTGTTCACAATAAACGGGTATGGACTGGTTTTCTAACTCCATTAGCTGCTGTTGTTGCTTGGTCATTTATGTGTCATTTTTCTTGCACTACTTAACTTCTGAAAATTAATGCCTAACTTTCCCCCTGACCAACTTCGATATCAGCAGTTAACTTTCACTGGGATTTATCCGATTTATTTCAGGTTCCATTCCCTAGTGACCTGCAGGAGCTGAAACGTACTTCTTTTTATTATTCATAGGAAAGTTTCGTAAGCCTGCTTTTCAGTTAGCTGTTCGAACTTTCCGCCATAAATCTGTATGGGCCAGATGGTTTGTTGGGTAAGCCTTCAATACATGCCTGGCTTTTGTTACCGTTTGCTCCTTTTGTTCACGTCTCTTTTGCCCGTTTTGGATTTTTTTTTTTTTTTACTTTTCGGGCTTTTCAAAATGTTACGAAATATTTTATTATTATTATTATTATTATTATTATTATTATTATTATTATATTTGTTGTTGTTGTTATTGTTGTTATTAGCTAAGCTACAACCTTAGTTGGAAAAGCAGGATGCTATGAACCCAAGGGCTCCAACAGGGAAAATAGCCGAGTGAGGAAAGGAAATAGGGAAACAGATATAACAGTGTGCCTAAGTATACCCTCAAGCAAGAGAACTCTAACCAAAGACATTGGGAGACCATGGTACATAGACTCTGGCACTATCGTAGACTAGAGAATAATGGTTTGATTATAGAGTGTCCTTGAATATGGGATTTTATTTTGCTCGTGTTTGCGTGTTCTTTTGTAATATTGGTTATGTATGGGTAATTATTTATTGGCGATGGCAATGAAATTAACTTTTTTTTAATACATCATAAGATTTCAAGTAATAAACTAGAAGTTTTGTTGATGGCCTGTGTGCGCTCGCGCGCAAAATTGTTACATCAAATTAGTCTTGTTTTGATATTGTAGTTTTTATGATTTTTTATTATTTCATAGATATACCATTTTTGGGTAACACCGGTGCTTCCAATGGGGATTATATTTATTTCTTTTTTTCTATTTTAATACTTTGTAGTTATGCAGCGTATGTATTGTTTTCCATTTTATAAAACAGTGCTAATTAGACCTTGGTCATTTTTTTGGATTCTGTACTCTACAAATTAGATAGTTAAAATTAACTTTAGTTAAGATACGATTATCGTGTATATTAGGTGTTTTTCTGGTTGTTGAAGAATTATTTTAATCAATAATACGCAGACTGAAGTTCTGAATAAATATCAAATACCGAGTTTGTAATTATTATTTAGACCAAAAAGGTATGATTATTTCAAGATGGAATTTGATAACGAAGTTACGCTGAACTTTTCACATTTGAATGATAATTATATCCTGATTATCAATTCTCAACGCTTATATCGGGAATCCCATTGCTTTACTTTAGTTACTTTACTTTAAAAATTGCTTTTCTGGGAACCCTACTCCAGAGGATCTCCACAGTCATTTCATCATGTTCGTTCAAAAGCATTAAACATTTCACATTGCATATTGCTCGTTTATTGTTAAATCCGCAATATGGAAGCACTTTGAGAACAAACACGGCTTCAGTTTCGTCTTGAAAGCCTTGATATATTCAGTCTTTCGAATGTCTCGTTTGAGCTTATTGTATAGTTTCGGGGCCATATATTTGAAGGCTCTAGAGCCTACAGTACACATATATCTAAGGTGGAATAATTTAAAG